>NC_081770.1:2301045-2343545 GCF_963082965.1 Carassius carassius | reverse complement strand
GAATAAAGAAATAAGAATTATTATTAATTATTTGTCAATTTTATATATAATTTTATGAAATCATAATTATTTAGTTTAATTTCACAATATTTTATATTTATAAATTGTATTAATATTATATTAAAAATAGTGCTGTCAAAGTTTTTCTTTACATAATATATGTATCTGTGCTGTGTATATTTATTACGCATATATATATATATATATATATACAAACACATGTATGTGTATATTAAAAAATATATATGTTCATATATAATATAATTACATGAATATAGACTATATAGACATCTAAATATTTAAAAAATATATGCATGTGTGTGTATTTATATATACATAATAAACATACACAGAACACAGACATATAATGCAAAAAAAATAAAAAAAATAAATGATTTTAGATGCGATTAATCATTTGACAGCACTAATAATAATAATACAATAAAAACCTCTTTAAAACACCCTGCATCTGCAGTCTGCTATCAGATGCAGTTTGAGGTTTCTGCACACACACCGGTGATCCACTCCTGTCTCTGTCTGGAGTCTGGCGCACTGATCTCGAAGGTTTTGTTGAGCGTCTTGACACAGAACATGCATCTCTTCCCGTCTCGGTCCGTCAGTACCTGTGGATCACAGTCAGACGCGGGTCACACACACAGAAGCGCTCCGGACGCAGACGCAGGAGAACACACACCTCCACGCAGCAGTTCTGGTCCACCTCGATCACACCCTTACAGTCCCTGCAGTCCTCGCTGATGAAGTACGAGAGCGAGCCGGGCTTCAGGCAGAACCAGCGCTCTGTCCAGTTCCTGCGCAGGTGACCCTTCTTCCACAGATAGCCCTGAAACACATCCAGAACCACCAGAAGAAGACATCAGCTTCATCTCCACACATACAGTACAACACACTTCTTTATTTGTTATTAAACAGAGAGTTCCGGTCCTTGATTCTGATTGGCTGAGACACGTTCAAAGATGTTCTAAATTACTCTACAAACACACACCTCTTTGTTTACTTCTGTGTGTTGCTCGGCAACCACTTTGTTGCAACCACAACTGTTTCTGAGGAGCTACATTGTTTGGTGGAAGAATACTGTTTATATTAATATCATTGCACTTTATTTGCTCTGTTTTATTTTGTGAAACCTTACTACATTTATTGAATAACCGTTTTATAAAAGCAAGTGTTAGTCATGGTTTACAGTGAATTTAAAACAGCTAACGCCCCCCATAATCCAAAATTATGTTTTGATAGTAGGGAATTTACAAAATACCTTCATGGAGCATGATCTTTACTTGATATCCTTGTGAAAAAATGGATAATTTCGACCCATACAATAAAATAATACAACAACTAATACTCAATCTTAAACCGCTGAAATATAATTACTCTACAAACACACACCTCTTTGTTTATTTCTGTGTTGCTCGGCAACCACTTTGTTGGAACCACACCTGTTTCTTATTTTTATTATATTTATTGTGTATATATAAATACACACACATGCATGTATATATTTAAAAAAATGTTACGTTTATATATATATATATATATATATATATATATATATATATATAACTAATCAAAATTACGTTTTGATAGTAGGAAATTTACTACATATCTGGAATATGAAACAAAAAAAAATGTATAATTTCGACCCATAAAATGTATTGTCGGCTATTGCTACAAACATACCCGTGATACTTAAATCTGATTTTATCCATCAAACCAATCTGACGTGTTTTGCCTTTAATCTACTCTGTGCAGTTTAGTTGTGAGCAAACAAGTTGTTTACGTTCACTCTCCATTCCGCATTAATGCTAATAAATGCCCATCCTGATATTGTAGGACATGGAAACCCAAACTCCGGAGCGAGTAGATGAGCTGATCGCACACCTCCTTCAGCACGTTCCCCACCATCTCCCTGTAGACCTTCTCCACAGCCACACGGATGCTGTCTCCATCCAGTCCTCGGCTCACGGCGGCCGTGTTCACCACGTCCAGGAAGCTCCAGACGCTCAGACCGTCCTTCTGAACAGCGTCCTGCGACAGGAACTCCTCCAGCTCCACACAGGTCAGCTCCACCGGCATCACACTGCTGACCTTCCTCAGCAGATACTCCGCCTGGACACAGACACCAAACAACACATCCAGCCATTGCTCAATAGATGTGAGGTGTGCAGCTATTAAAAATAAAGACCATTGGTAAGACAAATTTGACGGTAAAGCACTACGCTTGACTTGGGAAGCATACAAAACGTACTTTTATTAACAAAAAAAATTTTCTAAAGTAAACCGAAATAGACTATTCTACTATAGTATGATATGTAACTGAAAGTTTGTCACTTTGAGACTTTTCTTACTTCATACACAAAAAAAGGCACAAAACGTTGACAAAATCTGGTGATTTGATATTATATAGTAGTGATTTTATAATTTCAAAATACTGTGTAAAGCTAAAAGTAAAAATGAATGAATAATAATCCAATAGGTGCTCCTCTGCTGCCATCTGCTAAGAGAAGATAACACACTTAGGAAACGCTGTTCTGTAATAGCTAAATGTGGTCCTAACTGAATTTCCCATGGTTCCCAAACAGGTAGGTGTGTGTTCACCTCCTCTGGCACGAGTGTGAGAGGATATCTGTCGTCCGCCAGGAAGTTAAAGAGACACCAGAGCCGCATGGAGTCCTGATTGGACAAAACCCGCTGCGCATCGGGACGGTAGTTCTTCTTAGAACAGAGAGTCCAGCACAGCTCGTCAACTTCCTCTTTAACGAAGGTCCCCTCGATCACCTGATCACACAACAAACATCACCCCAGTTATATTTGGGGTTATTTTTAGGAGAAATGTCTGAGATAAAGTTGATACTTCATAACCAAGAGTCTCGTGTGCATTGAGAGAGCGTGCTTGTGTCACTGTACCTTGTCCAGTATGAATTGGTTCAGGTAGGGCATGTACCCCTGACTGGATACAGGACCGTCGTCATCATCACTGAAGTGTCTCTCGAGCGCCGCAGGGTCGTGAGGAATCCTCAAAACACTGTGGAGGTTATGAGACAGAACCTGCACACACACACACACACACGCACGCACACACACACACACACACACACACACACACGCACACACACACGCACGCACACACGCACACACACACACACACACGCACATGCGCACACACACACACACACACACACACACACACGCACACGCGCGCACACACACACACACACACACACACACGTTACTTACTGTAGTTATCTAAATGGGGACATTCTAGAAGCGTAAAGGTTTTTATTCTGTACAAACTGTATTTTCTATCGCCCTTCACCTAAACCTACCCCTCACAGAACACTTTCTGCATTTTTACAATTTAAAAAAAACTTTGTTTACTTTATTGTTATACCAGTTTTACAAATGAGGAGAGCCCCAAAGGGAGGTTTGTGGCTATTTTATCAGATTTAGCTCTCTTTTGGGTACAAATTTGTCCTCAAAATATGGTTAAGTAGGTACACACACGATCTGAATGCAGCTTTTGTTTGATGCAGATCCGTCTAAAGCCACAGAGCGTGAGTCAGATTAGCTAGACCAGCAGTTTCACACACTAAGAGAACTAAATTGGTATAACTGCGTTATATAAAGACATAAATGACAGATGAACACACACCATAAACCGATACCTCCTTCAAACCAGACCACTTTACAGTTAAATACAGTACACGGATGTATTGATGGGTGAAATCATTGGGTGTGTGCTTAGAAATACTACAACTTAACACATAATGTACAAAATACTGAATTTACACATAATATGCATAAACAAGATGTTATTGCATATAAAGTATAAATGGAGGTAAATACTGCATAAAGTAAAACATGATTTACTTATTCAATCACTTTCAACTTTGAGGACGTTCCTAAAGTGAGTTTTCGAGACATATCTAAGCCCTGTCTCACATCTGTCTCACCTTGAGCTGTGATTTGGACACTTTGCCGCTGTCTTCGGTGTCCAGGGACGTGAAGGCGTACCAGATACTCTTCAGCAGAGCGGCTCTCAGCGCCATGTCTCACACCTGATGATCTGAATCTCTTTATTTTTCCTCTCCTTCATTCTCTCTGCAAGTCTGGCCACATCCTGCAGGTGTTTGCTGAACTCTGGCGCCTCCTGTCTGCAGCCCTGAGATCAGTTCACAATAACACATTACCACAACAGTACTGTTTCTGCAGCATGCTGTATCTGTACTTGTGCAGCTTGATTATGAAAAAAAAGGTGTATTTTTTTATTTAATACAATTAATTGACTTTGAAAATATCATGCCCTTCTGGACTTTCTTAAACTGTAAACTGTAGATAGATAGATAGATAGATAGATAGATAGATAGATAGATAGATAGATAGATAGATAGATAGACAGACAGATGGATGGACGGACAGACAGACAGACAGACGGATGGACAGACGGACAAATAGACGGATAGATGGACGGACAGATGGACAGATAGACAGATAGATGGACAGACAGATAGACAGACGGACAAATAGACAGACAGATAGACAGACAGATGAATGGACGAACAGATGGACAGACAGACGGACGGACAGATAGTCAGACGGACAGATAGACGAATGGACAGACAGAAGATCAGACGTATAGTCAGATGGACAGACGGATGGACAGAGGGATGGACAGAGGGATGGACAGACAGAGACAGACTGACGGACGGACATACAGACGGTCAGATGGACGGACATACAGACGGTCAGATGGACAGACAGACGGACGGACAGATGGATAGACAGATAGACAGACCGACAGACAGACGAATGGACAGAAAGACAGACGGAAGATCAGACGTATAGTCAGATGGACAGACAGACAGACAAATAGACGGATAGATGGACAGACAGATAGATGGACGGACAGATTGACAGACAGATGGATTGACAGACAGACAGACGGACAAATAGATGGACAGATAGACAATCAGATGGACAGAAAGACAGACAGATGGAAGATCAGACGTATAGTCAGATGGACAGACAGACAAATAGACAGATAGATAGATGGACGGACAGACAGACAGAGAGACAGATGGATGGACAGACAGACAAATAGACGGACAGACAGATAAATGGATAAACAGATGGACGGACAGATAGTCAGACGGACAGACAGACGGACAGACAGACGGATGGACGGACAGATAGACAATCAGATGGACAGACTGACAGAAAGACAGACAGACGGACGATCAGACTGACAGCCAGACAGACGGATGGTCAGACGTATAGTCAGATGGACAGACAGACGGACAGACAGAGAGTCAGATGGACAGACAGATGGATAGACAGACGGACAGACAGATAGTCAGATGGACAGACAGATAGACACAGATAGATAGATAGATAGATCGATAGATCAACCTTCCACTTTCAGTGTGATGAATGAACCTCTTTACGTTTTTAGTCAATATTTGATTAAGCAGCCAAAATACATTTTTAAACTCAAAATTACATATACATACATATTTTCTAAATTAAATTTTTTTAATTCTAAATTACATATGACCACAACCATGACTAAATTACAATCACCAGACAAGCAATCCACACATAGTCGTAGCACACAGTAAACACTTGAAAGAGCTGACAGACGCACATAGTCATCAGGTCTTCTTGAGCGCACACCTGGATCCACTCACACCTGTGGAAATGAGGTGATGTTATGATACGATCACGTCAGCTGATTTCTGACAGACGCAGAAGAGCGCCAGTGTGAGAGACGTGTTAATTGTCATGAAGTCTTTAGCACTCAGGGCTGTGTGTGTGTTCATATCCGTTGCTGCTGAGAGACGTTTAAACACGATCCTCCTTCAAAGATTCACAAATGCATCATGACTTTGAGTGTGTGTGGCTGTGCTTTATTAAATAATCAGGCTGTGTCAGTGAATACGATTTGTTTCCCGTCACACAGGCATTTTGTGGGAGTGTTTTCAGGAACTGGACGTCCAGACATTGATGACAGCGGTTTGGATGCAGGTCTCTTACTTCAGCGATGTCACAATGAATGAAGAGCTTCACGTCCCACCGCTGATGTCAACATGATGAATGAGTCCTGAGTGTTTTTGTTTCTCATGGGCCAGACAGACAGATACAGTCAGACTAACAGAACAGTGGAACAGACAGACAGACAGATAGATACATAGATAGATAGATAGATAGATAGATAGATAGATAGATAGATAGATAGATACAGACGGATGGAGAGACAAACAAACAAATAGACAAATGTACAGATAGATGGATAGAGAGACAAACAAACAAAAAAATAGACAGACAGAAAGACAGACAAACAGATAGTCGGACAGACAGAAAGACAGATGGACAGAAAGACAGACAGACGAATGTATGGAAAGACAGATGGGCAGATGGACGGACAGAAAGACAGACAGACGGACAGAAAGACAGACAGACGGACGGACAGAAAGACAGACAGAGGGACAGAAAGACAGACAGATGGACAGAAAAACAGACAGACAGACAGACGGACAGAAAGACAGACAGACAGACGGACAGAAAGACAGACAGATGAATGGACGGAAAGACAGACAGACAGACAGATGAATGGACAGAAAGACAGACAGACAGACAGACAGAAAGACAGATGGACGGACGGACAGAAAGACAGACGGGCAGATGGATGTACAGATAGACAGACAGACGGACAGACAGAAAGACGGACAGACAGACGTACAGATAGACAGAGATGGACGGAAAGACAGAAAGACAGATGGACAGAAAGACAGACAGACGGACAGAAAGACAGACAGATTAATGGATGGAAAGACAGACAGACAGACAGACAGACGGACAGACAGAAAGACAGACGGGCAGATGGATGGACAGAAAGACAGACAGACAGACAGAAAGACGTACAGATAGACAGACAGACGGACGGACAGACAGAAAGATGGACAGACAGACGTACAGATAGACAGACAGACGGACAGACAGAAAGACGGACAGACAGATGTACAGATTGACAGACAAATGGACGGACAGACAGAAAGACGGACAGACAGACGTACAGATAGACAGAGATGGACGGAAAGACAGATGGACAAAAAGACAGACAGACGGACAGAAAGACAGACAGATTAATGGATGGAAAGACAGACAGACAGACAGACAGACAGACAGACAGAAAGACAGACAGAAAGACGGGCAGATGGATGGACAGAAAGACAGATGGACAGACAGACAGACAGAAAGACGTACAGATAGACAGACAGACGGACGGACAGACAGAAAGATGGACAGACAGACGTACAGATAGACAGAGACGGACGGACAGACAGACACACAGACGGACGGACAGGAAGACAGACAGACAGAAGGACAGACAGACAGATAGATGGACGGACAGAAAGACAGATGGACGGACAGAAAGACAGACGGGCAGACTGAAAGACAGACAGACAGAAAGACAGACGGGCAGATGGACGGACGGACAGAAAGACAGACGGACAGAAAGACAGACAGACAGATAGATGGACGGACAGAAAGACAGACGGACGGACAGATGGATGGACGGACAGAAAGACAGACGGGCAGACAGAAAGATAGACAGACAGAAAGACAGACGGGCAGATGGACGGACGGACAGAAAGACAGACAAACGGATGGATGGACAGACAGACAAACCTGACAGAAAGATAGACAGGCAGACGGACAGAGAGACCGGACAGAAAGAAAGATGGATACAAAAAGACGAACAGAAAGACAGACAGACGGACAGAAAGACAGACGGACAGAAAGACAGACAGCCAGACAGACGGACAGATAGATAAACAGATTAAATGACATAAAGGCAATGTATGCTATATAGCATATAGTATATAAGCATGTAAATGATTTGTCTAAACTCAACAGTATTTGTAGACAAATTATCATGTCTACCGTTTCTTCTGATATCAGACGGTAATAAAAGCATGTTATCTGTTATTATGTCAAATGAATGTTTTGCGTGGCTGCTAATCTGACTGCATATCTTCATAACACAGAGGAAGAGGAAGCACAGTGATCAGACACTCATACTAAAGAGACGGAGGATATAAAACCTTCATCATCATCAACATCATCATCTGTGAATCGGAACGTCACAGTGAAGTGAAGCTCCAGTCAGCATCCAGGACGCACGTGTGCGTGAGTTTCACCGTCTGGACGACAGATCTGAGATCAGTAAACAGCCGTTTGCAGCTTTCTGCACCCCGCTGTAATTTCAGACTCCAACACAAAACAAAAATCCATCTATGCCGACTTCCTGAGGCTCATCCTGCCTTTGAAATGCTCATGTCAGTGTAAACACACACACACACACACACATGAGGGGCGGGACGCGGGCGGCAGGTAAAGCACTGAGAGCTCACCTGTAACATCACTCAGGTGTGTTTCCAGATCCACAGACAGGAGAACCGGCTCCTCTTCCTCCCAGGTAAGACACGTCCAGTCTCCTCAACACCAGCTGCTTTTGTTTCATTGTGCCTGTACTATTACAGTAAACATTCAATTAAAACTAAACACTGATCAATTCAGCTGCATTTTAAGAATGAAAACATTGAAACATGCATGAAACATTTAACAGATGTTGGTGCAAAACAAGATTCTTTACTCCTGTATCTAAACATCTAAACTACTTTAATACTGCATTAAACTTTGATTTAAATGATCAGTATGTAATGCATACATATTATATAAATACTATATATATATCTATATATATTGTAATGTTTTGCCATTTGCCCTTTTGTGCTTATTTGATATTTTTTCTTTAGTTGTTTTCTAAAGCTTTGCAATTGTACATCTTTAAACAGTTATATGTGCTTTATTAAATAAAGAATAGTATGCTGTAACTAGTGCTGCATGCTATTTATTATTCAGTGTATTTTAATGTGGTCTGCAAAAGCTGCATCAGCTAACTTCACAATAAAGGACAAGAAGAGCAGCAGGATTGTTTTGCAGCTTTGTTTGTAGCCACATGAAAAGTCTCTGACATGTTTCCATTCATAATTTCTCAATTGCTTTCATAATTTCTACTGAATACGTCCAATTTGACACCACTTCACAGCTGAGGGGATTTCCACTGAAAGACAGATTAGACATCACTTAAATGATTCGCCTCGAGCTCCAAATACGCACAAGACAAGCGCAGATATGTCTTTAACCTGGAAACACAATGAGGATTAGATCAGCAGTTTATTTTCCTTTCAGAGATCTTATTAATCCTCGAGCACATTCTGTTTTCCTCCGATAACTCTTGTGTAGTACACAATGTCGTGAATTAGAGATGGATTACTGACACGCTTTTATCTAGCACGCTAATACAAGCATGCGATTGTAGTACATACTTCACCTGTGCCTGTATATCAAACCCTATTTAACTTCAGATTTCTCTTAATAAATCAGTTTGGATAGTAGGTATAGTAGAAGAACAGACTGCATTTAGCATCTTTTCATCTGTATTTCATGTCAAATCCGTGTTAATTGCAAGGACCGTCCACGTGCTCATCCCGCGCATTTGAACCTCAGACAAAACAGTCATTAAATTAATCTGAAGTGTGTTTGAAGTCTTCTAGTCTGAACTCTCGTCTGTCTCTCCCGAAATCCTTCACAGGGCTTTCAAAGAGCAGCAGAAGCCGTTTTCTGAGCGTCTGGGATTTAAGCGAGGAAGAGGACGATGCTTCCTCTTGTCAGGAAACGCAAGTTAATCCGTCAGTTTTAGAGACACTTCCTTGGGCGTGGCTTTGGTCTATGAACAAACGAACCGAACCAACTCTGATTTGCATGCCTCATCTCAACATGGACGCATCCCTTCAGGACCCTCATTGCCATTTGTCCAGAAGCAGCAAGTATTGTGCGCCCCCTGGTGGTTACAGAGGGAACAACGTTCACGCTGATCGCACATTGCCGGTGTTTTTATACCCAACCCACGTTGATCAGCGAGTCTACGATAGATCCTACTGTGGAGGTGCATCGCTGCTCTCGTACCTGCCGCCGTTCCACGGTAGCTTTGGCATTTACGAATGTCCCTACGAGCCCGCCTTCATCCAGAAACGCAACGAACGGGAACGCCAGCGTGTGAAGTGCGTAAACCAGGGGTACGCCAAACTACGCGACCACCTGCCTAACGGGACCACTGAAAAACGGCTGAGCAAAGTGGAGACGCTGCGCGCGGCTATACGCTACATCAAGTACCTGCAGGATCTGGTGGAGAACGCGGGTACAGCGGAGCAGAACGGAGGAGCATCGCCGCTTTCTGTTTCTGAATCATCTTCTGAGGAGTCTGTCGGGAGTTAAAGATATACTGAAGACATTGTTCATGCGACTTTATCCTGCGCCACCAAACCGTTGTTGATTATCAGATATTAGCACGTGTTTTAATGATGCAATAGCACAGTTTGTAATTCAGAAAAGAGCAGCGATCCAGAAAATGTGCTACTAATTACACAAGTTTATTTTATAGGGGTCACATGATGCAATTTGAAGTTTGTTTTTGGGAGTGTTACAAACTGTTTGTGCATACACCACCATTCAAAAGTTTGGGAACAGAACGATTTTTTATGTTTCTTCTTCTTCTTCAAGGTTGCATTTATTTTATGAAAAAAAAAAAAAGTAATATTGTGAAATATTATTACAATGTAAAATAACGTTTTTCTATTTTAACATACATTAAAGTGTAATTTATTTCTGTGATGCACAGCTGTATTTTCAGCATCATTACTCCAGTCTTCAGTGTCACATGATCTTCAGAAATCATGAAAATATGATGATTTATTATTATAATAATCAATGCTGTTTTTTTTTGTTACTTTTTTTAAGAACCTGTGATACTTTTTTCTGGATTCTTTGATGAATAAAAAGTTAAAAAGAATAGCATTTATTTAAAATACAAATATTTTCCAACAATACACAAGTTTGGGGTCAGTACATTTTTATACTTTCTTATTTTTAAACAAAATTAAAACTTTTATCCAGCAAGTTTGTGTTAAATTGATAAGAAGTGATAGCAAAGATTTATATTGTTAGAAAATATAATACATCATAGAATTCTGATAAGAGTATCAGAGTTTCCAAGAAAAAAGTTTGCCAGCACGACTGTAGATAATTCTAATAACAAATCAGCATATTAGAATGATTTCTGAAGATCATGTGACACTTTACACTAGAGTAATGATGATGGAAATTCAGCTTTGCATCACAGAAATAAATGTAAACACATTGCATTACACCATATACACACAATAATGTTATTTTTTTTTAGCATTGTCATGATTTGACCCCTTTAGGTTTAGTCTTCAATAAAGTAATGAAATCTTCTGAAACGAGTTAAGTATGGCACAAGAGTGGCATTTTAGTGGCTAGCGTGATGTAGTGTGTTTTCATACTGGGACAGGAGGGCATAGGGGTCATGACGCCCAAAAAGCCTTGAAATCAACACGACACCCGGTTTCTGCTCTTGCACTCTCATGTGATCATGTGAACTGTGATATTTACACTTTTTTTATTAAAATAAATCTTAAATAATACTTGGAATGGGGCTGTTTTTTTTACTTAGAGATACACAGGTTTAGACATTTGTATCATTGATAAGAGGCTCGAGAATTATTGGGACAATCAGAAAAAGCTAATAAATCATGCAATACCACAGAAGACAGTGACTCTTCTGTGAGCTGATTGGTTTGGCAACTCAGTGATGTCACAAAGCCAAAACAGAAGACGCCAATGAGAACATTCCAAAGTTATGACAGCGTGAATGTTCTGCCTTTTTATCCATGTCTCTGTGACCATGACTATGTCATGCTCTGTTGTTCCCGAACACACACACTTAAACTGAGTGACACACATTGTCTATATTTATTTTTTAAGTCAGACAGCTGTGGTACCAACCAAACAAGAGCAGAGAGAGGCAGTGAGATAGATAGATTGAGGGACAGAGAGACAGATGGAAGAGCGGACGGTGGGGACACATTCATTTTTCAGCCACAGGAAGATCGTGATCTACTGAGCAAAGTACCTGATCTCCAGGATTCCTGTGCCTCCTGCTCTGGTTCTGGTCGGATCATGGAGGGCGGTGGTGAAGCACCCATGAGCACCTTCATCATGGATGAGGAGACGCTCAAGAGGAAGCAGAGAGAGAAACTCAAGAAGCTCCAGGCCACAGGTGGAAACCCACGGCCGGCGCGATCCCTCCTCTTCCTCACGCTGAAGAACCCCTTCCGCAAGGCCTGCATTAACATTGTAGAGTGGAAGTATCCTTTAATGAAACAGGAAATTATTTTAATTACAATCAGGTGTTTATTTGGAGTTTTCTGTGTTAAAATAATCACTAAACTTGTTGTTTGAAAATGTTGCTGGTTGAAAAATGTTGTTAATGCATTTAACATTTTTATACATAGTATCAATTATATTCATATATATATATATATATATATATATATATGAATACTTCATATACTGTTTGTGTGCGAATTTATATACTCATAATAAATATACACAGTACACACACACACACACACATTATATACACACAAACTTTTATTTTGGATGTCATTAATCGTTTGACAGCACTGAATGTATCTATTAATGATAAATAAAATATATTATAATATAAAATAAAAAATAATACAAATAATTAAAGAAATTACAAAAACAAAACATTTTCTTTTAGTTATGCTTGAGTTTAGTATCAAATTCATCGCAAGTGAATCTACAAAAAAGTTAAAAAAATCAAATAACATCTTAATTTACCATTTAAAATAAATGTAACATTTAACAAGTCATACATTACAAGAGGTGCCAAATATGATTGAAAAATCAACTGAGAGTTGAGAGCTAGTTAATGAGCTCATTCACTCTTAAGTGTGTGTGTAGAGGTGTGTAAATGTCAGTGTTTCAGCACGGCGCTCTGACATTCTGAGAGAACAGCTGCTCTGTCCTCCAGCTCACTAAATACAGACATGCTAAGCTCAGAGAATGCTAGCACACACACAACAACACACTAAGACATACACAGACACATTGTTCATTACTGCTGTATTATGTCTATAACTTCAACACTCAGAAATGAACAATAGTTTGATGTTGGTGGATGTTTTTATTTTCCTGAACATTTCTCTCAGACCGTTTGAAATCATCATCCTCCTCACCATCTTTGCAAACTGTGTAGCTCTGGCTGTTTTCATGCCCATGCCTGAGGAAGATACGAATAACACCAACAGCAACTTAGTGAGTTTCTCTCACACACAAACACAATATAGACCCACCTTTAGACCACACCTTCATACACTCCCTCAAGACATTAACCCTTTACCAATACCTGTAGACTCCTCCTGAAGACGCACCCCCAACCTATAGACCACACCCTCATACACTCCCTCAACACATAAACCCTTTACCAATACATTTAGACTCCTCCTAAAGACGCACCCCCAACCTATAGACCACACCCTCATACACTCCCTCAACACAAAAACCCTTTACCAATACCTGTAGACTCCTCCTAAAGACACACCCCCAACATATAGACCACGCCCTCATACACTCCCTCAACACATAAACCCTTTACCAATACATTTAGACTCCTCCTAAAGACGCACCCCCAACCTATAGACCACGCCCTCATACACTCCCTCAACACAAAAACCCTTTACCAATACATTTAGACTCCTCCTAAAGACACACCCCCAACCTATAGACCACACCCTCATACACTCCCTCAACACAAAAACCCTTTACCAATACCTGTAGACTCCTCCTAAAGACACACCCCCAACCTATAGACCACGCCCTCATACACTCCCTCAACACATAAACCCTTTACCAATACATTTAGACTCCTCCTAAAGACGCACCCCCAACCTATAGACCACGCTTTCATACACTCCCTCAACACAAAAACCCTTTACCAATACATTTAGACTCCTCTTAAAGACACACCCCCAACCTATAGACCACGCCCTCATACACTCCCTCAACACATAAACCCTTTACCAATACATTTAGACTCCTCCTAAAGACACACCCCCAACCTATAGACCACACCCTCATACACTCCCTCAACACAAAAACCCTTTACCAATACCTGTAGACTCCTCCTAAAGACACACCCCCAACCTATAGACCACGCCCTCATACACTCCCTCAACACATAAACCCTTTACCAATACATTTAGACTCCTCCTAAAGACACACCCCCAACCTATAGACCACGCCCTCATACACTCCCTCAACACATAAACCCTTTACCAATACATTTAGACTCCTCCTAAAGACGCACCCCCAACCTATAGACCACGCTTTCATACACTCCCTCAACACAAAAACCCTTTACCAATACATTTAGACTCCTCTTAAAGACACACCCCCAACCTATAGACCACGCCCTCATACACTCCCTCAACACATAAACCCTTTACCAATACATTTAGACTCCTCCTAAAGACACACCCCCAACCTATAGACCACGCCCTCATACACTCCCTCAACACATAAACCCTTTACCAATACATTTAGACTCCTCCTAAAGACGCACCCCCAACCTATAGACCACGCTTTCATACACTCCCTCAACACAAAAACCCTTTACCAATACATTTAGACTCCTCTTAAAGACACACCCCCAACCTATAGACCACGCCCTCATACACTCCCTCAACACATAAACCCTTTACCAATACATTTAGACTCCTCCTAAAGACGCACCCCCAACCTATAGACCACGCCCTCATACACTCCCTCAACACAAAAACCCTTTACCAATACATTTAGACTCCTCCTAAAGACACACCCCCAACCTATAGACCACACCCTCATACACTCCCTCAACACAAAAACCCTTTACCAATACCTGTAGACTCCTCCTAAAGACACACCCCCAACATATAGACCACGCCCTCATACACTCCCTCAACACATAAACCCTTTACCAATACATTTAGACTCCTCCTAAAGACGCACCCCCAACCTAAAGACCACGCTTTCATACACTCCCTCAACACAAAAACCCTTTACCAATACATTTAGACTCCTCTTAAAGACACACCCCCAACCTATAGACCACGCCCTCATACACTCCCTCAACACATAAACCCTTTACCAATACATTTAGACTCCTCCTAAAGACACACCCCCAACCTATAGACCACACCCTCATACACTCCCTCAACACAAAAACCCTTTACCAATACCTGTAGACTCCTCCTAAAGACACACCCCCACCCTATAGACCACGCCCTCATACACTCCCTCAACACATAAACCCTTTACCAATACATTTAGACTCCTCCTAAAGACGCACCCCCAACCTATAGACCACGCCCTCATACACTCCCTCAACACAAAAACCCTTTACCAATACCAGTAGACTCCTCCTAAAGACACCCCCCCAACCTATAGACCACACCCTCATACACTCCCTTAACCCTTTTTCAGCAGCTGTCGACCCATATACACCTACAGACTCCACCCCCAAACACACCCTTTTTATACAGTCTTCAACTACTGTAGATAGTTTACATACCCATACTAAAACACGGCTAATTTAAATGCTTCCATATGTATATATAACGTTCTTATAAAACACTGACATTGAACTATATCCCAAATAAATCATTGTTAAGTTAGTCTTTTGGCAGAATAACTGACACCCAATGCCTGATATTCATCCCACTAAACCCCTGTAAGCATGCTTGACCTTGACTCAGGTGACTGAAAGAAGCAGGTGCCTCGGCTGCATGCCGCTGGGACGCCTGCATGTGTGGACGCTTTAAAATTAGCCACAAACTCAAACTATATGCTTTCATACAGTCACCGCACTCTCTCATCACTGCGGTGTTATCTAAAGATGTTGTGCTTTGTAATTTGATATGTCAGATTGTTCAATTTGTAATAAGGTCAACTTCAAAGCATTTCAGTGGTAATAAAGTAATGCATATTGTCTTTTTTCTATCTATCTATCTATCTATCTATCTATCTATCTATCTATCTACAATATATGTCAATAGAAACAAACAGTGTTCACTTCAAGCTAACAGTAAATACCATGTTGGCTGTAAAATTCACAACGTCTATGCCAGGATCGTTTTCAAACTGCCTCAGCTGAAACCGGAGGAAAGTGTCAGGCTCTAGCATCTCTTCATCACATTTCCACCAAATTTGACGTCTGTCAGTTGCCAGAATGTAAAAAGACATGTTGAGACAGATATTCAAAGTCAGAACAAAAATGTTCTGAAGTAGAAAAGCCACAATGGACACCAAACACCTTGTGTTTGATGGTTGGTTGTACTGAAGTGTGCTGACAGATGCATTCATCTCAATGTTTTGTGTGTGTGTGTGCTTTCACAGGAGAGTCTCGAGTACATTTTTCTCATCATATTCACTATGGAATGTTTCCTGAAGATCGTGGCGTACGGGCTTCTCTTTCACACCGATGCTTATTTGCGGAACTGCTGGAATATATTAGATTTTGTCATTGTGACAATGGGGTAAGACACACACACACACACACACACACACCACTCCCTGAATATGGACAGAAATATCCTACACAATTACTAACAGTTACTGTGTGATGCCTCTCAGGTTGTTCACTGTTGTTGTGGACTTCATCAATAACATCAGCGGTGTGGAAGCGCCAGTGGAACAGAAAGGCGGGTTTGACATGAAAGCCCTCCGAGCGTTTAGAGTCCTGCGGCCCCTGAGGCTCGTCTCTGGGGTCCCCAGTAAGTGCCATCATCACCTTACTCTGCTCACCTGTCTCATTTCTCGAGTTGGCAGGTTCAAGTGTAATGTCTCCTCCAGGCCTGCAGGTGGTGATGAGCTCCATTCTCAAATCCATGCTGCCCCTGTTCCACATCTCTCTGCTGGTCTTCTTCATGGTCACCATCTACGCCATCATAGGCCTGGAGCTTTTCAAATGCAAAATGCATAAAACATGTTACCACGTCGGCACAGGTGAGAAATGAGGCAAGATGTAAAAAATATATATATATTAAATACCCCACTGAGGTGGATTAAGACAAAACCAAAATCTACCCAGCAAGCACACAACATCATAAGATGCAGAAATTTAGTACAATTTTGGTTGCAACGTCAGGTGACCAAAATTAAGTGTCAGTTTAACTTCTACGGCCAGATTTACGAACAGTTTACATAAGTGCAAAACGTCTTTTGGCATTAAAATAGTATTGTCAGGATTTACTAAAGACGCACAGTAAAACATTTCCACTGAAAAGGTATGGACAGGTATGAACTTATTGAATGTTAATGTAATTGTAGGAGATTCCCTTTCAGACATCAAATATATGGGAGGAGAGTATTAAAATAAATCACAAAATGTGATTTACTAACATTTGAACTGGTCAGATTACTGGTGTTTGCGCCATTATTTAGCGCCCAAAAAAGCAAATCTTGAACTTATTAGTGAAGATCACCCATCCCTGATGAGCACCGGTTCTGCTTATTTGTGACTACACTAATTTCTGCTGAGCTTGGTATATTGCATTGATTGATATGTAAATAAGATGTTGCCACCTGGTTCTTTAATTTGTGTGTTGTCATTATATGGCCCTCTGAAAGTTCCACACCCATTGGCGCTGTTTTGGGACTGGGCTCTCATGCTAATTGTCCCGGTTTAGTAAATCTGTCCCCTAATGTCAACATTAATTTGATGTCAAAAACTGATGTTGATATTTACCATCTTCAGTAAATAAAAATGTAGGCTTGTGATCTACGCTCTGTCATGTCACAGATATCATCGCCACGGGGGATGATGCGCAGGCGGCTCCGTGCGCTCAGGCCGGAAATGGACGGCGTTGCACTCTAAATGGAACCGAGTGCCGCGGTGGTTGGCCCGGGCCGAATAACGGCATTACCCACTTTGACAATCTGGGATTTTCCATGCTCACAGTATACCAGTGCATCACCACTCAAGGCTGGACGGATGTTCTGTACTGGGTCAGTGACACCTGAATGGTTACACAAGAGCAGTGGTTCCCAACCGAACACATTTTATTCAAATGGGTGTGTCAGATAAAGGAGACATCAAATATGTTGGGAACCACTGAGATAGAGGACAATTATAGGGATGAAAAGGCTAACTCTTTACCTATTACAGGTAAATGACGCGATTGGAATGGAGTGGCCCTGGCTGTATTTTGTGACTCTGATCCTCTTGGGCTCATTCTTCATCTTGAATCTAGTTCTGGGGGTTCTGTGCGGGTAAGTCCAAACATTTGTGGTCTTTAGTATCAGTATCGTTCTACTGATATTGGTATGTCCCAACTTTTTACTGGTGGAGTACCAAGATTCATTTCAGTAACCTTCTTTAAAAGGAATAGTTCACCCAAAAATGGAAAATAAATTACACAGCCTTATATTGTTCCAAACCTGTAAGACCTTTGTTCATCTTCAGAACAAAAATGTATATATTTTTATAAAATCTGAGAGCTTTCTGACAGTAATGGAATTGACACGTCCAAGGCCTGGAAAGGTAGTAAGGACATTGTTAAATAGTGCATATGACATCAGTGGCTATTTTATGAAGCTACGACAATACTTTTTGTGCGCAAAGAAAACAAAAATAACTTTTTTTTTTACAATTCATTCCCTTCTGTCTCAGTCATTGTGAACCACTCATGGACTATTTTAACAATGAACGTGTTTATGTTGCTATCTATGCATCTTCAGAAAGCTCTCTGATTTTATCAAAATTATCTTGATTTGTCTTCTGAAGATTCAGGCCTTAAGGGTTCGGAACGACGTGATGGTTAAGTTATTACTGACCGAATTTTTATTTTTGGGTGAACTATCCCTATTTACTGAGCAATTTAACTGTAAATGATCTGATCCCTGTCCTTCTCTTTGTTGTCAGCGAGTTCACTAAGGAGAGAGAGAAGAGTTCTCGAAGCGGAGAGTATCAGAAACTGAGGGAGCGTCAGCAGTTTGACGAGGATCTGAAGGGATACATGGAGTGGATCACACAGGCAGAGGTCATGGACAATGACCACGAGGGGCAAGGTGCTCAAACACATTCACAAGTACACTTGTATTTGGCTACAGCCATTGTAAATTAAGTCTGGTACAATACTGTCAGGGATTGGTCTCCACAGGTCTGCTTCCACTACAGGATGGATCTGACACCGAAACCCTCTATGAGCTTGAAGCACTCAACAAACTCATGTATTATGTGTAAGTTGAGCAATCAATTGCTAGGAATGATTGACTATATATCATATATAAACTTTTATTTTTTACATTTAAATTCTTTTAATTTATGTGCCTTTTACAGTCGACATGCTCGGCGCTGGAACCGTTTTTTTAGGAGGAAATGTCGTGCATGGGTTAAGTCCAGGCTGTTCCATTGGCTGGTGATTTTGCTGGTGTTCTTCAACACTCTGGCAATTGCAACAGAGCACCACGGTCAGACCGAGTCTCTCACCAAATTTCAAGGTTCAGTTCTGCGCCCAGTTACATCACTCCTCATTTATATCCCAAAACAAGACTACGTTTTAATATTTGCAAACTACTGCAGTGTACTTTCTCTGTTACTTTTATCTAATGATTCAGTCAGAAACACAACTTCTTCATCATTTACTCACCCTCAGGCTGTTTCAAACCTGTATGACTTCCCCTCTTCTGTGGAATCCAAAGAATAAACTTTGTTATATTCACAATTTCTAGTCATTAAATAAAAAAAAAAGTCTTAAACATTCTGCCAATTGACAATAAACTACCAATGTAACATCATAAAAGACCAGCTTCAATCAGGTATTTTGATTTTAGCCAGTTACTTACATTGTTTTTACCTTATTTGCAGACAATACCAATAAAGTGCTGTTGTCTCTGTTTGCGGTGGAGATGTTCATGAAGATGTACGCGATGGGCCTGCCATCGTACTTCATGTCCCTCTTTAACCGTTTTGACTGCTTTGTGGTGTCTGTGGGAATCCTTGAGCTCATTCTCGTACGCATGGATGTTATGTCTGTCATGGGGATCTCCATACTGCGTTGCATTCGGCTGCTGCGCCTCTTCAAAGTAACCCGGTACATGATTCTTGACCAGTGTTGGAGAAAGTTACTTTTAAAAGTAATATGCCTGCATCAAAATTTACTGGAATTGTGCATGATTTTCAGGTACTGGACATCACTGAACAATCTTGTGGCGTCGCTCTTGAACTCTGTGCGATCCATTGCCTCGCTCCTGCTGCTCCTCTTCCTCTTCATCGTCATCTTCGCCCTGCTTGGTATGCAGGTTTTCGGGGGGAAGTTTAATTTTCCAGATGATCATGTGAGACGGAGCAACTTTGACAATTTTCCTCAGGCT
Organism: Carassius carassius; assembly: GCF_963082965.1. Classification (NCBI taxonomy): domain Eukaryota; kingdom Metazoa; phylum Chordata; class Actinopteri; order Cypriniformes; family Cyprinidae; genus Carassius; species Carassius carassius. The sequence goes on along the minus strand of NC_081770.1, from coordinate 2,323,166 downwards.
CTGATCACGGTTTTCCAGGTGAGTTTTTCATTCATATTAAATTTATATTTCATAATTCAGCAGACGCTTTTATCCAAAGCGACTAACAAATGAGGGCAATGGAAGCAATCAGAAACAACAAAAGAGCAATGATATACAAGTGCTATAACAAGTCTCAGTTAACAAAGTTCACGTTGCAAGGGTTTTTAAAATCATATAATAAAAAGAAAACAGATAGAACAGAAAAAGAATAAAGCAAGCTAGAGTTTGATGCCTTATTTTGCTTTTGTTAATTGTATAATAAATTAAAAAAAGATAGAATACAAAGATTAGAAAGCAAGTTTTAGTTTTTTTTTTTTTTAAGATTTTTATTTATTTATTTATTTATTTTTTAAAGATGGAAGAGATGTGTTTTAAGCTGATTCTTGAAGATGGCTAAGGACTCAGCTGCTCATTTAATTTAAAAGTCAGAAATAGTGACTTTGTGCTTCTTTGAGATGGCTCAATCAAGTGACATTCACTTGCAGAACGCAAGCTTCTAGAGGCACATAAGTCTTAAGTAATGAATCTAAGTAAAGGGGTGCAGAGCCAGTGGTGGTTGTGTAGGCAAACATTAATGCCTTGAATTTAATGCAAGCAGCTACAGTTTTAACAACGTGGTCTGAGAAAGTTATATGATCATCAATCATAACTCCAAGGTATATGGCTGTTTTTGAAGGAGTTATTGTTGATGTGCCTAACTGGATGGTGAAATTGTGATGAAACGATGGGTTTGCTGGAATCACAAGCAGTTCTGTCTTGGCAAGGTTGAGTTGAAGGTGATGGTCCTTTATCCAGTAAGAAATGTCTGTTAGACAAGCTGAGATGCAAACAGCTACCGTCGGAACATCAGGATGGAATGAGAGGTAGAGTTGAGTGTCATCAGCATAGCATTGGAATGAAAAGCCATGTTTCTGAATGACAGAACCTAATGATTTGCCATGTGTCAAAAGCAGCGGAAAGATCAAGCAGGATAAGTACTGAAGATTTGGATTCCGCTCTTGTCAGTCTTAGAGCTTCAACAACTGAGAGCAAGGCCGTCTCAGTTGAATGTCCACTTCTGAAGCCAGATTGGTTGCTGTCAAGGAGGTTGTTGTGTGTGAGAAATGTAGAGACTTGTTTGAACACAGCTCGTTCAAGTTTTTTGCAATGAAAGGAAGAAGGGAAACTGGTCTGTAGTTCTCTAAAGGAGATGGGTTGAGGGTGAGTTTCTTAAGTAGTGGAGTTATACGTGCCTGTCTAAATGATGAGGGAAAAACACCAGTGTGGAGGGATGTGTTGATGATGTGAGTGAGTGCAGGTACAACTGCAGGAGAAATGGCTTGAATGAGAGGAGATGGAATAGGATCAATGGGACAAGTAGTAGGATGATAAGAAAGGATGAGTTTGGAGACTTGTGCCTCAGAGAGTGAAGAGAAGGATGTGAACAAGTGTATGTTTGCTGGTGTGATATGACAGCAAGATGTTTTGATTCACAGTGCTTATCCAGTGTCTCTGTTTTAGATCCTCACAGGTGAAGACTGGAACTACGTCATGTATGATGGCATCTTGGCACACGGAGGTCCTGCCATGCCTGGAATCCTGGTCAGCATTTACTTCATTATCCTGTTCATCTGTGGTAACTGTATCCTTCATGCAACAGATGTGTGAGTTGTATAAATGGCCTGTGATATGGATAAAGAATATGATTTTCCTGAGCAGTTAACTGCAGATATCCTCTTGAACGTCTTCCTGGCAATTGCGGTAGATAACTTGGCCGAGGCAGAGAGTCTGACATCTGCCCAGAAAGAAAAGGCAGAGGAGAAGATGCGGAAGAGACTTCTTAGGTGAGTGCCAAAGGTCAAATAGCAGGGAAAAGTGACTTTTACAGACATTTCTGATGTTTAGTTTGTTCTTGGTGTAGAGAAAACCTACCTGATAAGGCAGAGGAAGAAAAGGCCATGCTGGCAAAGAAACTAGCTGAGCAGAGAGCCAAGACTGATGGGATTCCCACCACAGCCAAGGTCAAAACCACCTGTAACAGAATGACGTTATTATATGAAATGTTAGAAATGTATTTTGCATTTACATTTAGGCTACATTCACACTGCAGGCTGAAACGACTCAATTCCAATTTTTTTCCCCCAATGCGACCTGTGTCTGATCTTTTCATGACAGTCTGAACGACACAGATCCGATCTTTTCAAATGTGACCCAGGCCACTTGGGTATGTGGTCCTGAATCCGATACGTATCCAATCTTTTGAAATGCGACCTTGCTCTCCTCCTTCTTTTTAATTTTTTTCTTAAAACGAGAAGATTGTAATTGTGCTGGCTCCGTTGGGAAAATAACTTTAATATTGCAAAAAGAGCTCCGCTGTTGACTACACTGTTGTTGACATCCATGTTTAACGTTAGCTACTTCCGCAAACAACGAGTGACGTCGTTGAGCGTAGAGTACTCTTCTGCGCATGCGGGTCACTTCTGGGTCATTTCACGTTCACACAGATCATCACAAAAGGTCGCATTTAATTGGAAATGTGAACGGCCTTGCAAAAAAAATTTATTTTTTTCAAAAAATCGGAATTGAGCATTAAGCCTTGCATTGTGAACGTAGCCTTAGTCATTTAGCAGTTGCTCAAACAGCAACTTTACAGACTAACTAAAGCTGAAAAAGTCAATTAAGTACTAGAATTAGAGGGTCAAATAAAGATGTAAGATATGTGTTTTTAGACGATTCTTGAATTTAGACAATGCATGTAAGTTATGCCTTAAGAGAACATTTGGGAAACTATTGTGGAAAAAACGTTGGATGTGTAACATTATATTAGATCTGTTCATTACTGTAAGTCTTAATACAGGCCATCTGTCTCATTAATGTTAATCAAATAAAAGAAGTGAGGAACTCACTCAATGCTCTCGATTGAACTACTTTTGTAGTATTAATAATGAATTTGTGTGTAATAAGACATGTTAACTGACATTACACTAATGCCCGATTTGGACAATTATGTCTACAAAAAAACAAAAACAAATTAAAGGCTAATCTGACTCAGTTTCTTTATGTTAACGTGCAGCTCAAAGTGGACGAATTTGAATCAAATGTGAACGAGATTAAAGATCCATTTCCTCCTGCTGATTTTCCAGGTAAAACAAAAGATAGTTTAGCTTAGTTTACAAGGTCTTATGGCTTACCGTTAGGTCAGTCTGACATTTTGATGGACTTGTTGGGCAGGTGACGATGAGGAGGAGGAGCCAGATATTCCCCTCAGTCCTCGGCCTCGTCCAATGGCAGACCTGCAACTGAAGGAGACAGTGGTACCCATGCCAGAGGCCAGTTCCTTCTTCATCTTCGGCCCACAGAACAAGTAAAATCTCACCTGCATTTTCATCACCCCTCATACATATTGGGAGTTTTACTAGCTGGGTTTCGTCCAAGAGATCCAAATTTAACAAAAATTGAATATTGCATAAAACATTTGTGATCGTGGACCACAACAGTCTAAACCAGCACTAAACATCACTAAGAAAAGTAGGGTTGATTGAAACATTGCTACTGTTAATTAGGGTTTCTTTTGATTTTCCTGCTCAGGTTCCGCAAACTCTGCCATCGCATCATCAATGCTACAACCTTCACCAACATCATCCTCCTCTTCATCCTGCTTAGCAGTATCTCATTGGCTGCAGAAGACCCCATCGACCCCATGTCCTTCAGGAACCAGGTACACAATCTCTAGGCTTGCCTTCATCTACTTGTTCCTACAGTTGCCTTCAACAGCTACCTTTCTTACTGTGCTCCAGGTCCTGGCCTATGCTGATTATGTCTTCACTTCAGTCTTTACCGCTGAGATCGTTCTGAAGGTGGGATGACGCTTCAGTTTGTTTGAAGCTGTTTTGTTGCGTTTTGATTCTGTGAATGGTTCAATGCTTCTTTGTCCACTGCAGATGACCACGTATGGTGCCTTCTTACACAAAGGGTCTTTCTGCCGTAATTCTTTCAACATCCTGGACCTGATTGTTGTCGGTGTCTCCCTGCTGTCCATGGGAATGGAGTGAGATTTCAGAGCAATCCAGCCTTTTTCTGACATAGAAATAGAGCAGACTTAGAGCAATGGAAATATACACTACCAGTCAAAGGTTTTTTTTTGTTAACAGTAAGATTTCTAATGTTTTTTAAAGAAGAATAAATGTTTTTTGAGCAGCAAATCAGAATTTTAGAATTATTTCTGAAGGATCCTGTGACTGGAATAAAGATGTTAAAATTCAGGTTTTAAATCACAGAAACAGATAACATTTTTAAATACATTCAACTAGAAAGCAGTTATTTTAAGTAGTAAATATATTTAAACATGTTACTGCTTTTGCTTAAATTTGGATCGAATAAATGCATGCCTGGTGAGCAGAAGAGACTTCTTTAAAAAAACATTAAAAATCTTGCTGTTGTTGTAGCTGTCATGAATGTAGCTTTACATAGCATTTTTCCACAAACAGGGAAAATGACAAATGTTCTCTTACAGTCCTCATGTCTCTCCACAGATCAAGTGCCATCTCGGTGGTAAAAATCCTCAGGGTCTTGAGAGTGCTGAGACCTTTACGAGCCATAAATCGAGCTAAAGGTCTCAAAGTGAGTCGTCTCAGGGTGTTTATTTTTATTACATGACAAATGTCTCCCTGTTCCTCATCATGTCTTTGCTGTCTTTTAGCATGTGGTCCAGTGTGTGTTTGTGGCCATCAAGACCATCGGCAACATCGTTTTAGTCACGATGCTCTTGGATTTCATGTTTGCCTGCATTGGTGTTCAGCTTTTTAAGGTAGGATAGTTTGCTCTTTAGCATCTATGCATATATGATTTTTGAGTCTGGTTTAATTTAATGTTTTTTTTTTCTGTTAATCCGACAGGGGAAATTTTTTTTCTGCACAGACCCACTCAAGATGACGGCAGAAGAATGCCAGTAAGGTTGAATTTTCCTTCTTTACTCTGAGATCTCAAAACTCTCCAATTCTACATAACTTTCTCTCTCGGTGATGCTCTCAGGGGAATGTTTATAAAACACCAGGAAAATGCTCTTCACGACATGGTGCTCGGTCACCGTACATGGATGAACAGTGACTTAAACTTTGACAGCATACTGAACGGCATGCTTGCTCTCTTCACCGTGTCAACATTTGAAGGCTGGCCAGAGTAGGTTTTAATGAACAACTTCCTGTTATACTTGTGGCCAGTGTTGGCAAAATGAGTGTGAATGCACAAAGGCTAATTTTGAGCTACACGCAAAATAATTGAAAAACTTAAGACTTTGGTCGAAAACGTAAACTCTCAAAATTGACTTTGATGATTCCGTTGACTTCAAAAAGTCGTAGCTCAGTCATTTTTTAGTCCGATTCTGTCAACTCATACATAATTATGAAGGTCTAGAATGTAAAAATTTGTTTATGCTTGTTTAAAATGCTTGTTGTGACTCATTTTGCCAGCACGGTTCCCATTTGTACAGTAGCTCTATTTGTCTTCATACACACTACATTGCCAAAAATATTGGGACATCCCCTTCTGATTAACAGATATGACTACTTTAGTAATTTCCACGAGTACAAATCTTAATGTTTAAGCATATATTTATATTTGGTGACACTTTAGAGTACTGTTCCGTCGTTAATGAATAACTACACAGGGACAAATGACTTACGCACTATTAACATTGTAGTAACTACTATTACCGAAATAGAAACTCTGATTAACGATTAAGTAATAGCACTCAGTTGAAACTGGTATAGTTCATTATTAGCTAATCAAAAACTACAATTTTTTTTCCTATATCCTGGATAACTCCTAAGAACTACTGTATACATGTTCATAATTAATGTGAATTATGCATAATGAATTCAAAAATGAAGTTCGCGGTAACCCACTAGTAATGACCAGGGATTGCCAAATCCTTCTAAAGGAGCTACTAATTACTTGGATCAGTATAATAAAGTGAAAAGCATGATAACTCCCTAATATGGACTGAAGAATTACTACATTTCAAGACTATTACTTTATTCATTAATTAGAGTTTCTTGTTAGATACTAGGTTAATAGATTGCTAATATTGGGTTACTCATGTGTTCTTGTGTAGTTATTCACTAATGATGGAACAGTATTCTAAAGTGTTAACTTATATTCTAGAGAATTGTGTGCTTCTAATTTTATAGGGACCCTTTTTTATTCTAGCATGACAATGCCTCTGTGTATAAGGCAAGGTTCAAAAATAAATGATTGATTGAGTCAGTGTGGAAGAACTTGACTGGTCTAGTTTGACTTTAAATGCAGACCTTTAGCCAAAAACTCATCACCAAACACCAGTGACTGGTGACAGTCATTTTAGACACTTCCAAAATTGTTGGATGGAAATACAATTTTTAAATCCATGAATTATGTTTACATCTCTGTTGCCACAGTGCCTTTTTCTGTTCTAAAGAAGTGCCAATACTTTTGTCCATATAGTGCATGTCAAGTCATTGGTGTTTGGTGATAAGTTTTTGGCTCAAGGTCTGCATTTAAAGTCAAACTAGACCAGTCTCTTTTTAACCTTGCTTTATACACAGATGCATTGACATGTTATAATAGAAAAAGGGCCCTGTCCAATCTGTTGCTGTAAAACTGGTGTCCCAATACTTTTGGCAGTATAGTGTAGCTTTTGATGAAAATATTGAACACATTTTCCTTATTGCACCTGTGTGCGCAGCTTGTTGTATAAAGCCATCGACTCGAATTTGGAAAATGTTGGCCCAATTTACAACAACCGCATTGAGATTTCCATCTTCTTCATCGTTTACCTCATCCTCATCGCCTTCTTCATGATGAACATCTTTGTGGGCTTCGTTATCGTCACCTTCCAAGAACAGGGAGAGCAGGAGTATAAAAACTGCGAGCTGGACAAAAACCAGGTACTAAGCGTGACTCAACCAATGGCAAGATGAAGTTACATGATTCTAGATTGTAATGTGTTTTTGCATGCACTTTCGCAGCGTCAGTGTGTCCAGTACGCACTGAAGGCCCGACCTCTGAGATGCTACATCCCTAAAAACCCTCATCAGTACAAAGTGTGGTACATCGTCACTTCTTGTTACTTCGAGTACCTGATGTTTCTCCTCATCATGCTCAACACCATGTGTCTGGGGATGCAGGTGAGAACACTGTTACAATCCTAGAAGAAACAGATTATTTGATTATTAGTTTGAATCAAACCGAGTCTCATTTCTTTATCCTTCAGCACTGTAATCAATCAGATCACATCACCCATCTTTCAGACATGCTGAACGTCATCTTCACTGTACTGTTTACAGTAGAAATGATCCTCAAACTTGGAGCCTTCAAAGCAAAGGTGAGCCCTTCATTTAGATTGCTGCCGGAAAACTGCTAATATGTGACCTAAAAACCAGTCATTAGGGTCTTTTTTTTATTTATTGAGATTTATACGTCATCTGAAGGCTGAATAAATAATCTTCCAATTAATGTATGGTTTGTTAGGAGGACAATATTTGTCTGAGACTCAACTATTTGAAAATCTGGAATCTGAGGTTGCAACAAAATCTAAATATTGAGAAAATTATCTTTAAAGTTGTCCAAATGGAGTTCTTAGCAATGCATATTAATAATTAAAAAAATATATTTTGGTATATTTACATTAGGAAATTGACAAAATATCTTCATGGAACATGATTTTTACTTAATATCCTAATGATTTTTGGCTGAAAAAGAAAAATGTATAATTTTGACCCATACATGTATACATATACATGTATTGTTGTCTATTTCTACAAATATACCTGAGCTACTGATGACTGCTTTTGAGCTCCAGGGACACTACTTCTTAAATACTTAAGTGCAGCATACTGCTTTTAAGAAGTGTTTCTCTCTGGTAGGGTTACTTCGGGGACCCCTGGAATGTCTTTGATTTCATAATCGTGGTGGGCAGTATTGTTGACGTCATACTAAGTGAAATTGATGTAAGTTTCACAATGAATCGACTCTACCTGATGTGAGTGCTGATATTGGCTTTCACTCATTTCCTCTGGTATTTTCTTTATTTCCAGGCGGCTCTTGCTGCTCAGGGTGGACTGTATTGTCTCACTGGCTGTTCTGTAAATATTTACAAACATTTTTTATTATTTCACAGCTACAATTACTATTATTCCTGCAAGCAGAGCTGGGTAGGAACTGATTGAATGTAATCTGGATTACCTAATCAGATTCCAAAATCTATCTACTTGTAATGTATATTGCATTTTAAAATACCTGTATTCAGACAACAGTTACTTTTATTATGGATTGCATGATTAAATACACAATAGCAATAAAATATTCTTGATGTATAGATTCCCCCTTATTCCTATTTTTTATCTTTTAAATGTTCCTTTCTTAAATAGCTGTTTATTTACACAGAAAGTCTCCAGTTTTGTGGACATTCACTCAGAGATCAGTCATTAGTCAGGTGTTACACAGCATTTGATCACTGATTTACAAAAATCATGACAAGTTTAAGAAGTTTTTCAACATTACATCAGCAATTTTACTTACAGCGTTTTTCATGTAATTTGAAATCAGTAACAGATTACAATTGGCAAGTAATCTACCCAGCTCTGGGGGCAAAATAGTCCAACATTGCAACTGAAATGGATTCACAAGATTCAAAGTTTAATCACTATCTTACATTTTCATTCTTTACAGGAAGTGAATCCAATGCAAGCCATAGCAGTAAGTAAAGCTTTGATGTGTTCTTACAAAAAAGATCTATGCTGGCGTTATCCACAGATTCTCAAGCATTTTCTTGGTTCTTCAGGACTCTGAGAATATGAGCGTGTCAATCACACTCTTCAGGCTTTTCCGTGTTATGCGTCTGGTGAAACTGCTCAACCGTTTTGAGGGCATTCGCAACCTGCTGTGGACCTTCATCAAATCATTCCAGGTCTGATGCTCCACAACTAATAGATGTATATTTGACATCTGATAGGAAACATCCTATAGACGAACTGCAGATGAGCAAACACTCTAAAAAAATACGTCTAGCAGACGCAAGATATATGATAAAATTCTTACATTTTATATAAGTGCATTTATGGTAAATGTTTTTTTCAGGCTTTGCCATATGTGGCTCTTCTCATCGTTATGCTGTTCTTTATCTACGCTGTCATCGGCATGCAGGTAAAAACACACCAACAATGAGTGCGATATATTCAGAGTTGTGCTTAATGATAATCTACTTGTTCTCTGTCAGGTGTTTGGCAAAATCGCACTATTAGACGGAAGCGTGATCAACCGTAACAACAACTTCCAGACATTTCCTCAAGCTGTTCTACTGCTGTTCAGGTAGGAAGCGTGAACTCTTTGCTGTACGAGTTTGAGCATGTTTGAGAAAACACGTATCTGTTCCTCAGGTGTGCCACAGGCGAGGGGTGGCATGAGATCATGTTGGGCTGTTTGTACGGTCAACGTTGTGACCCCAAGTCAGAATTCCTACCTGGAGAGGAGTACACCTGCGGCTCTGGATTCGCTATTCTCTACTTCATGAGTTTTTACATGCTCTGTGCTTTTCTTGTGAGTATTCACTCTCGCTCAAACATGCATCATACATCAACTTGCAACGTTCTCCAGTGAAGCTCATATTTATGAGTTGGGAAGACATAATTTTTAAGCCAGATGCATTCATACTTTGGTCAGAGCAATGAAATTTACATGTACAAAATAAGGAATAAAGAATGCACATTGGGGTGTTTTTGCTTTGTCAGGTTTCTATCCCATTTATGAATAGAATCATTATATATTTTATCATAAATTATATAAATATAATATAAATGCCGTATCCATTGTATCAACTATATATTTTGTTGACATGCAACTCAGAAACTCTGGGCTTGGAGAAAATCCCACTTGAAATTATGACTTTGTGGTGGCATTCTTGTGCGTTCAACTCATAAATACGATCTTTCTGTGTTTTGCAGATCATTAATTTGTTTGTTGCCGTGATCATGGACAACTTTGACTATCTGACCCGTGATTGGTCGATACTCGGGCCACATCATTTAGACGAGTTCAAGAAGATCTGGGCTGAATATGACCCTGAGGCAACGTAAGCCAAATAACACTACTATAACTACATAATTAGACACTTTTCAATGGGATATTACATTCTGACTTCATCAGGAATTGATTGAATAGTAAAAAAGTGATTTAAAAAATAAAAGGGATTGGTAATGTAATCCAATAAAGATAACTCATATTGTTGCATTTAACTTATTTATTTGCAATCACGTGCAAAGATGTTATATCACTATAAGACCAGGAATGTGTATTAAAAATGTAAAAATGGTCTGTTTTGATTTCAGGCTGATTTTACACAAGATGCATCTGAGTATCTGTGTTATTGTGATGTTGTTCTGTAGGGGGCGCATTAAACACCTGGATGTCGTGACGCTGCTGCGGAGAATCCAGCCACCGCTTGGATTCGGAAAGTTTTGCCCGCATCGTGTTGCCTGCAAGGTAAGACACATTTAACACACAAACACATTCATATGCACATACCAGTATAATCATTAATTCTTGGTGTTTCCACGTTGGTTTCTAGAGACTGATTTCAATGAACATGCCTCTGAACAGCGATGGAACCGTGACGTTTAATGCCACGCTGTTCGCTCTCGTCAGAACGGCACTGAAAATTAAAACCGAAGGTTTGAGGCGTTTTTTCGATTGGCAATATTTGTGAAATTTACAAGCAATTTCTGAGTGAAAATTGTAAGCTGGTGCAGATCTGAAATACATTAATGAAAATGATGTTTATACTCACCCATTAAAGCATAAATTCATCCATCAGGTAATTTTGAGCAGGCTAATGAAGAGCTGCGTGCGATTATTAAGAAGATCTGGAAACGCACCAGTATGAAACTGCTCGACCAGGTCATTCCACCAATCGGAGGTAATGCAGTATCACCAATAAATTGGACGATACAGAATAGTAAACCGCAATAATATTGGCATTATTAAATGTTTCCCAAATCATAGACGATGAGGTAACAGTGGGGAAGTTTTACGCCACGTTCCTGATCCAGGACCACTTCAGGAAGTTCATGAAGCGCCAGGAGGAATATTACGGATACCGGCCCAACAAGAAGAACAAGAACACCACGGAGATACAGGTCACACCTCTCTTCATCTCCTCCGCATTCGTTTAATGCTTCAATCGGACAGTTTTAATTAGGGTTGTGCGATTCATTGAATGCGATACTCATGCGCATTTTGCCAGTAAAGCATTTGTATTTGGAGTTTCTCTAGCCTTCAGATGGAGATTTACTACTGATCACAGAACTGACAGAACTTTTCACTGAAAAGATTGCGACTCGTGCAGCCCTAGCCTCAATCTCTCGTTCTCTCAGGCGGGTCTGAGGAGCATCGAGGAGGAGGCCGCGCCTGAACTTCAGCGTGCCATTTCTGGAGATCTTCTGAATGACGAGGAGATGGACCGAGCCATGGATGAGACCGGAGAGGAGGGGATCTACAGGGTGGGTTGAGAACAAAACAGATCAGAGATGATAAGATTAGGTAGATGTGTAAAATGTGCTGTACAGCTGTATCTCACCTCTTTCTTCTTCTGTTCAAAAGCGAGCAGGAGGCCTGTTTGGAAATCATGTGGATCGGTTCACGATGGAGAGAGGAACCCCGATGGCCACCCAAGTGACCAGCCAGCGCCCCCTACAGATCACAGACAGCAGAGCGGAGGAGACGGAGGCCGCGGGCGCTTATGTTCATTACCACGCCAACACCAACACCAATAATAACACCAACAATAACACCACCAGACTGAGGTGAGAGCGAAGGAAAAGACAATAACACAAAAATAACACCATTTCATTTGATGGAAGAAATATTTTTGCAATTAGGATGAAGATTAACAAAAAGAAAAGCATTTTAAGGAGTGAGTTGAGCAATTTCGAGTGGTAATAAAAATGCTTCGGCAAATTTTCACAAACATTGTTTCTCAGCAATTATGAGGAAGTCGAAGACAAATGTGTATTAAAAAGATAAACAACCTTATTTAACAGTCTTAGATATTTAAGATCTGAGGTTGATTATGAATTAAAAAAATATATATATCATGTTCGCAAGTTACTATATTTAACAAAACAACTTTTATCTTGCAATTCAATCATTTGCAATTACAAAGAAGACAACGATCAATTTGAAAGGATTTAAAGGCGTTTTAAAGGTGAACATAGTAAATGAGAAAATTTAAAAATAATAGCGTTTTAGCAAAAGCTTACATTTAATGAGCAAATTTGTTTCTTCATAATTAAGAAATAAAATGTGTGAATTTAGGTTGATTTTAAATTAAAAATAACAAAATAATTCTTAAGCGAGAATTTCTTTGTTCGCAATAATGACGATGAAGATAACGGTGTATTAAGAATTATTCTGTTATTTGGATGAACAAGGTTTTTATAAATTAAAAACAACAAAAATAACGCTTTTGCAAGTTATTACATTTAATAAAAGGACTTCATGAGGAAGATGAAGATAAATATGTTTAGAAGGTAAATAAGGATCTTTTTGATTTCAGGCTGATGTGACTAACAAAATAAAATTTTAGCAAGTTTTTACGATTAATAAAAGATGTTTCTTTGCAATTATAACAAAGATAAGACAAAGCGTAGATCTCATCTTCCAACAGACGTGAACTCCATTTCCCATCATGCATCAGTGCATCCAGACAGTATGGTCCAGTGAGTGCAGCTGAGTTCCTCATTCAAGAGGTGAGACCAAACCTTTAGATGTCTGAGAATTAAATAAAAACCATCTTAAACTTGACATATACTTCTGGTTTTGTTCATCAGGCTCTGATCACCGGAGGTTTGGAGAGTCTGGCCAGCAACAGGCGCTTCGTGTCCATGACGAAGGCAGAGATGGCCGAGGCCCTTCACATGGATCTCACCGCGCTCGAGAGGAGATCAGCAACCGTTCTTAACAAACGTGAAGGACAGTGTGTGTTCAGGAAGAGGAAGACGCCTGGGTCTCGTCCAGATAATACACACTGCCAGGTCTAACGATCATCAGAGGCGTCTGGTGGAGCCTAATTAAGGCCAAGCCAGAGAGAAGACATATAATCGGGTCACCATCGGGACTCTGATATAACTGTGAGGACTGTTTCATGAGCCACAACTGCAGATGTGCTCAAACACTTATTTTAAATTATAATAATATTTCACATTATTATTTTATTCTCTGTATTTTTGATCAAATAAATGCAGCCTTGATGAGCTTAAAAAATCATTCTGCTCCCAAACTTTTGATTGGTAGTGTGTGTGTGTGTGTGTGTGTGTGTGTGTGTATAATATATTTTCCAACAAAACATTTCTGAAAAGTACCTCTTCTAAGGTGATTTTACACTGATTTGGATTTAAAACTGCGATCAAAGTTTAAGTGAATATAGCATTTCTCGACATTATGTCATAGTAAAAAGTAAACTGAACATTGTTTTATACAAAACGGTCAACTCACCTGTTTTCCATGACTTATATATGTGTGTGTATATATGTGTGTATGTATAACAAATGTGAATAAATTAAATATAGCCTATACTTAATTTACAACATATTTTCCTTCAAAGCGACTCTTCTAAGGTGATTTTACACTGATTTGGATTTAAAACTGTGATCAAACTTGATGTGAATATAGCATTTCTCGACATTATGACATAGCAAAGAGTAAACTGAACATAGTTTGATACAAAACATTCAACTCACCTGTTTTATGTGACGTGTATTTAATTATTTTTAAAGATTAATTCATTTGAACGGTTTGTGTTGTCTTAATATAACTTTCAAGACAACTGTCTGCGTTAAGTTATATTTTCGGGTCGTGAAAGAACAAATAAACGCAGTTTAAACGATACGAATAGCAAGAGTTAGCACTTGTTTATATACTTGTATTCGTGACCCAGTTTTAAACGAACCTGTAAACATTGACTCGTTTTAACCGCTGTTGAATGTTAGTCCTCAGAGATCAGATCAGATCAGCGCGCGCTTCCCGCCCTGTGCGTCACGTGAGCGCCGCGCTTTTATTGGATTAACGTCGGTTAATCCGCGCGCTCCCGCCGCTGTCTCGCGTCTCCGGTGTCTTCGCGCGGGAGGATTCTCTCTCCGGTGAGTAACAACTATTATATAGGTTAATGAAATATTATGTATTTATATAAAATGTCAACCCTTAAGAAAATTAACCATGGTTTCCTTGCAACAACAACAAAACAATAGATACCACTATACCACTATACTATACCACTATAGTTTCCACTATAGATACCATTATTTTACCATTTTTAAAAAAATTAAATGGTTTTCTGTAGTTTTGGGAAATATTTCATTATGATTTATTGGTTTTAACAAGTAGAGACCAACAGGGACCAATAAAGTTTCCATTAAAACCATAACCAGTAAAACCATTAAACATTTTGTGATGGTGTTAACCCTTTTTTTCAGCAGGGTTTACTTTAAATAAAACCCCAAAAATCTGGATTACTATAGTTAAACCTTGGTAACCACAAATTAGCCATGGTCTTCTAAACTAACCATAGTTACCATAGTATTTGAAATACAATTGTGGTTATAAAAATGGTAATCAATACACTAAAAACAGATTTCCGTAATGCACATGTGCTATCAGGGAGTTTATCTTATTTATAATCTATCACTGGTATTTGCATGTTTTTTAACAACAAATGAAGTCTTTTTATTTATAGTGGTAAACTATATTGTTAGTACCATGATTACTGGACATGTACCAAAGTGATTTAATAAAACTCTGTGGAATTACATGTACAAACATTGTATATGAATATGCTATTAGGTACTATTAAATATATCGAAGTACTATGGTATTACATAAGATGCTATTATTGTAGTATGGTGCCAAGCTGGTTGGCAGTTTGATGAAGTTTAATTAAAAACAAACGGCGTATTTTTAACGGCGTATATTTAACAGCGTATTCTCAGCTACAAGAAATGGCTAAAGACACATTTGCTCTGCATAACTATGTCTGTAGCAGGTTTGGAAAGGGTTAGCGGGTGTCTGTGGGGTTAAGCTGGACCCATGGGTCAGTCAGACGGGCTTAAGGAGTTTAAAATATTATGTAGTTCACCATATGGACTGTCTTACCAGTCTGCAGGTGTCCAGGAGATCATGACGGAGGAGCACACGACAGGTGGTGCATGCCTGTCTCAATCAGGTACACCTAAAAACACCACTTCCAGACCTGAAGAACAGATTATACAATCTCAAAAAGTGATTTAAAATCTCAATTTATAGACCGCAGGATGACTGCTGGAGCAGAGGGTGGGGCTGATGTCACAAAGGAGGCGTGGCCGGCACAACCACGCCCTTTATCACATGACCGGGTCACACTAGTAGTGGACGGGACTCATTTTGTGGTGGATCCTGCAGTATTCACAGCTTACCCGGATACAGTGCTTGGGAGGTACTGAACACAAACATTTAGAGGAATAGTTCAGACAAAAAAGAACATTCACCCGCAGACCGTCCGAGATCAGGATGAGTTTGTTTCTTCATCAGGTTTGTAGAAATGTAGCATTGCATCAGTGTCTCATCAATGGATGGTCTGCAGTGAATGGGTGCCATCAGAATGAGAGTCCAAACAGCTGATAAAAACATCACAATAATCCACAGCACTTCAGTCCATCAGTTAACATCTGGAGAAGACAAAAGATTAAACAAATCCAGCATTAAGACTTACATTTATATAACTCATATCTATAATCCATAATAACATTTCCTCCAGTGAAAAAGTGCATCTCCTGTTGTCTCTTACTTCAAAATCCAGGCACATATTTGTTTAGAGCTGTTTAAACGCTGCTTGATCTGTGCAGATTTCTCTCCTGATTCAGACCAGAACACTTTTTCACTGGAGGAAGTGTTATTATGATTATTATTTGAGTTAAAACATCTTAATACTGGATGTGTTTCATCTTTTGTCTTCTCAAGATGTTAACTGATGGACTGGATTATTGTGATGTTTTTATCAGCTGTGTGGACTCTCATTCTGACGGCACCCATTCACTGCAGAGCATCCATTGCTGAGACACTGATCCATTTCTCCAAACCTGATGAAGAAACAAACTCATCCTAATCTCTGATGACCTGAGGATACCTACATTTTCAGCAAATTGTAATTTTTGGCCAAATTATTCTTTAAATTGTAACTAATGGCGAGTGTTTTTTCAGGATGTTTGGTCGAGCGCGTCAGCACAGTTTCACGCGACCAAACGCTAAAGGTGAATATGAAATCGCAGAAGGCATCGGTGCCAGTATCTTCAGAGTAATACTGGTATGTATGATCCCTAATTCCCTCCAGTTCACTGCCGGTTTGATTCTACACGAACTCAATTCAACATCATCTCTCGTCCAGGATTATTACCGTGTCGGCGTGCTGCACTGTCCGGAGGGCTTGTCTTTGGCAGAACTGCGCGAAGCATGCGATTATCTGTGTATAAACTTCGACTACAGCACCGTCAGATGCAGAGACCTCAGTGAGTCAGATAAACACACATATGTACTTATGCCAAAAATAACTCAATGCACGCTCAAACTCATTACCATTCCATCCAATCAGGTGCTCTCCTGCACGAGCTATCCAATGACGGCGCACGGAGGCAGTTCGAGGCGTTCCTGGAGGAGCTGTTGGTCCCGGCGATGGTTGCGAGCGCTCAGGAAGGAGAACGAGAGTGCCATATTGTGGTCCTGACGGACGACGATAATGTAGACTGGGATCACGACAACCCTCCGCCAATGGGAGAGGAAAACTCACAAAGTGAGTAAAAAACTCAATAAAAAAACTGCAGTTTTAGAATTTATATGCATCTTGGCGATTCCATCCAGCATTTTTTATGCCAAAATGCACTTAAAAGTAGGTGGATGGAAACGTATTTAATGGAAAGCTTATTTATTTGGCTTTCAGATGATGTATAAATCTCAATTTCCAAAAATGTACCCTTATGACTGGTTTTGTGCTCCAGGGTCACATATTTGGTTTGAAATGTGCTCTACAGCCATTAAAAAAAGTATGTTTTATATCATCTGAATGTGTGTAATTTAGATTTGCTACATGCAATATTTTGTTCCGGTCATATTTTGCTTTCTTGATTCTCAAGTCCTCTACAGCTCCAAACTCTACCGTTTCTTCAAGTTCATCGAGAACAGAGACGTCGCCAAAGCTCTGCTGAAGGAGCGAGGCCTGAAAAACATTCGCATCGGGATTGAGGGTAAACACACACACACAGAGAGAGGAACATCCATAAGATTTATTCAAACACAACACAAAACCTTATAGAGTGCATTAGTGCCACCAACATTTTTCAACGCAGTTGGGTTTGGAAGCACTTTTCAATTTTTAAAAAAGATTTTGTTAAAGCATTATAAGCCTTGAACCAATCCAACCAGCTATAAGGCAAATCACAACAGTAAAAACTTTTATTTGAAGCAAAAAACTACTTTGAAATTGGACAAAAGGCAAAAACACTTGGTAACTGGAAAGAACTACAATCCCTGGAAGCATTGCAAATGATCATTGAGTGAGAAATGACAGTGAAACTTAAAACTATTAAAGTTGATTATATCTATTATATCTAAAGAAACAATATGTTTTATTGTAAAAATATCCATACATTAATGAAAATATTTATGTATTTTTGAGAACTTCACAACATTAGATACATTATATTTGTGGTGCATCATTGGAATTCGAATTGGTGGAGTTGTCTGCACAGCATCATGGGTAATGTAGATTTCCCCCACCAATTAATCCGTTAAACATGATTATTTCAAAAGTTAAGTTGAAGTCATGCAAGCTTCAGCAAAATACAAAGGTACAAGAACTGTAATCCCATGAAGCGCTGTGAAGAACAACTGAATTAAAACAATGATAAATGTAATCATGTAAAGTTTTGGATTATAACTAGAGAAACAATATATTTTACGTTTATCCCAAAATATGCATAAACATACATACGTTTAAGTATTTTGAGAGCTTCAATGGTAGTGGGTGGAGCTTAAGAGCCATTTTCACGCAATTTACTGTAATTGGTGGAATTTTGTGCACAGCATCATGGGTAATGTAGTTTTTCTGCCGTTAAAACGATTATTTTAAAAGCAAGCTATGGAAAATGTGAAATGAGGACTTAAAAGCATAAAGCACTGATTAACAACCTCAACAAACAAGTCTGTAAAGGTTCATCTTTAGAACGGACAAAATGAATTAAGATTTACTTCCAGAACTCGACTCGACTCTGTTGTGCGTCTCAGGATACCCCACCTGTAAGGAGAAGGTGAAGCGGCGTCCAGGTGGGAAGTCCGAGGTCATCTACAGCTACGTCCAGCGTCCCTTCATCCAGCTGTCCTGGGAGAAAGAGGAAGGGAAGAGCAGACACGTGGACTTCCAGTGCGTCCGCAGCAGGAGCGTCCCGAACCTGATCACCGCCATGGGGGAGGGGCCTCCTCAGGTCGACGAGTTAGATCGGCTGAATGGCCCCGCCCCTCCTGGCCCCGACCTATGACTGATGGAACTAGAAACACTGACTAGACTAATACAGCTCATTCATACATTCATGAGGTCATAATTAATATTCAGTATGTCATTTCATATTCATAAGTAGATAGACAATCCATATTGATTTGTTTGAATTTTGACTCATTTCATCCATGTCACTGGTTCAGTGAACCTAAAAGTACTTGAGATCTTTTCACCGTTGTGTCCTTGAGCAAGCTCTTGCCATCACTGCACTGCATTTGGCCTTGGATGAAACTATATATGCTTAATCAATAACCAGTTAATCAAAGAACAGTCACTTTTTCAGGGCTTTAGATTATTAAAGATCAAATGCATTGTTGCATTGTTTTAGAATTCATTTTAGTCCGTCAGCTCCATCTAATGTCAAGGTGATGGATAGAAAATAGTGTAAATATAATTTATAAATTACACTTTTTAAGTGTTTCCTTCGTTTTATATCATTTGTAAGTGGTTTTCAATAAAAGCATCTGCAGAAAAGTTTGAAATAATTTCACTTTTTAAATGTTTTTCTCCTGTGTTTAGTTTTTCTGCTCACCAGGGCTGAATTTCTTGGATTAAAAAACACAATAAAACCAGTAAAATTGTGAAATATTATTACAAGTTAAAATAGCTGTTTTCAGTGTGAATATATTGTAAAATGTAATTTATTTCTGTGATCAAAGCTGAAGTTCCAGCTTCAGTGTCCTTCAGAAATCATACACTGATTTGCTGTATGTTTTTCCAAAAACATTAATAAAATCTTAATTACTCCAATCTTTTGACCAGTATAGTGACATAACTAGTTTTATATCTTCGTTAATTTACCCCAAATATGTTTTGGTAATTAATAAAGTGAATTTAAAAGCATGGAACAACATTTTTATTGCATTTAATTATAAATATAAATGCACTTTTTGACAAGAAGAAAAGAGCACATTACAAAAACAGCTCGGCAGATACAATTAAAAACGGTTAAATATCAATATAAAAATATTTAATGATGCACCGCATGCAAGATGAGAAAAAAAAAATTAAAACAGGAGAGTCTTTTTCCAAGAAACTGCTATTAAAATGAAAGGTTTGCATGCAACACGGATGATGAGATGAATCGACCGATCGTACCAAACATGATCCATGAGTCCATTCATTGATGAAGACAGATTTCTGTGATCATGTGAGCGGTCAGTACCTTTGACAGTCAAATCAGCAGCAGTCAAATCTCAGGACACGAAGGTTTATGAACAAACACAGCCATAAAAACAGCTGAGTACATTTCTTACAGGATTCTTTGATGAATATAAAGATAAGCATTGTAAAAATCTTATAAATCTTAACCTCTGACAGGTAGTGTGACCTTACAAAAATAATCCTGGGTTTATTACAGTAAAAGTGTAGCAAACATATTTTTGTGTGTATTGACTAGCATTTGTATAGCTGTAGTTTTATTACAAAACCGCGGTTAAACTACGGTAAGTGTAGCAAGACCGTGATTAATTTATGGTTACCATGATTTAATTACAGTAACCATGATTTTTTTGGCTTTATTTGTAGTAGTAGTAAAAAAACGCTTAATTTTCGCAATCGCTAACGTTACAAAAGTGACGCGTTTATTGAAAAAAAAAGAGCCTAAAAACTCGATTGTGGTGATCTTCCGGTGAGAATATAAAGTGAATACCAAGCCAAGTGTTGATTAATGATTTGTTCGCTAGTGTTTTAGTCTGGACACGGCTCTTAATTAGAAATTATACAACGCTTAACGAGGCAGTTTTTTTTAAATGATCAAACTCAGTGAACGGTTAATAAATCATACCATGTACAGCCATACAGATATTAACCACAATACAAACGCGTTTATAACGGTTTTTAAAACACTGTTTTAAAGGGTTTTTTTACCCAAAGATGGAAATTCTGTCATTAATTACTCACCCTGATGTTGTTCCGAACCCATCGTTCATCACCAGAACACAAGTTAATATATTTTTGCTGTTTCGCCATTTTGGAAAGTACCCCACATAATCAGCGTTGTTTATGATCGCGGTGTTCAAATCAAGCTTAGAATCGACTCGAGAAGGACTCGCGATTCATTCGGAAAATCTCTGAATCAATCCATGCTGAATCGTCTCTTGATTGGCGATGCATAGATTTATTTCCCAGCCCTATGCTTTATAAATAATGTGTTTGCTTGATTTGGTCCTTTAAAAACCGAGTTTGAATGCATCCATCCAGGTTAAGCGCTTCAGAATCGCTCGGGGTTCATCGTTTGGCGCTCTTCATGTAGGCAGGGATAGCTCCTCTGGCTGTCAGACCCTCGAAGCGCTTGTAGGTGTAGTTGATGAAGACCCAGTCCTTGTTCTTGTAGTCTGACTCCGGGTGATGGCTGCTCGACACCGCTGGACCTCCACACAACAACAGAACAGCGATCAGATTCGAGCCTCGCGACTCACAAGAGTCGACTCACACGTCATGCGACTCCCGAGTCATCCGGAGATTCACACACTGACGTTCAAACGCTTGGGAACAGTCTCTTCTCATCTTTAAAGATTTTTATTACTTTTATATTTTACAATATAACTTTTTCAAATATTGTTGATCCCAAACTTTTGAACGGCTGTGTTTATGTACATTTATATAAATATATATATATATATATATATATATATATATATATATATATATATATATATATATATATATATATATATATATATATATATATATATATATATATATATATATATATATATATAAACATATCAGGTACAGTACATCAATTTCTCAGATATTGCTGTGAATAATAAAAAATGTCAGTTATGCTGATATTATATTAAAGGCTACAATTAACAACAAACTTCTAAATGGCACGCAGGGCAGTTTTTATTATAATAATGTTTTATTAATAACTTTTTAATGTAGAATTGTTTCTACTTCAATTAATTTTTTTAGATACAAACATTTAAACAGTTTAAAATGTTCATTCTTGATGTAATTTAATTTTAAGGATTAATTTAATGTAACTATATTATTGCATTTGTACATTTTGTTGAAAAATTAATTATTAACAATATTCAATTTGTCCCTATTGATATAATTTTTTAAGAATTAATTTAATTTACTTGAATTAAAATTGATTTAATTAATTGTGAAGTGTTCATTGAATAATTATTTAATTTGTCCTTCTAAAGCATTTATATAATTAATCTAATTCCCTCCTTGATTAATTTAAATTATTAGATTTATTAAGAATTAGTTTAATTTAATTGATTTACTTTAAAATTGTTTTAATTAATTTTAAATTTATTATAATTATTATTTAATTTGCCCTTCTTGATGTAATTAATTTTAAAGCATTCATTTACACTGATACTGAACAATTGTTCATTCTTGATGCAATTTATTTTGAAGAATTAATTCAATTTATTTAAGTAAGTTAAATAAATGAATGCCTCAAAACAAATTCCTTCAAGAAGGGGCAACAAATGTATTATTAAAGTAAATCAAATTAATGCTTGAATAAATTTAATGGGCAAACATGAAAAGGAAA
>NC_081770.1:2283345-2300845 GCF_963082965.1 Carassius carassius | reverse complement strand
ATCATCAGCCTGATTGTTTTTCACAACATTATTTCTTTTCTCCTGTAAAATGTTCTGGAGAACAGTGGCTGAAATCCAGCAGAAGACTGGGATGTGGCACATGATAAAGAGACTCTTTGATTGTTTAACATGATCAATGATTTCTTTGGCCTGATTCTCATCCGTGAATCTTTTTCTGAAGTACTCCTCCTTTTGTGCATCATTGAATCCTCGTATCTCTGTCAGCCGGTCGATACAGTCAGGAGGAATCTTACTGGCAGCTGCTGGTCTGCTGGTGATCCAGATGAGAGCAGAAGGAAGCAGATTTCCCTTGATGAGGTTCGTCAGGAGAACATCCAGAGAGGCTGGTGATGAAACATCAGACCACGTCTCATTATCCTTAAAGTTTACAGGAAGTCGACATTCATCCAATCCGTCAAGAATGAACAAGACTTTGAATTGATTTCTTCTCGTAAGGTTCAGTCCTTTTGTCTCTGGGAAAAACTGAGTTATAAGGTCCATCAAACTTAGTTTTTCTTGCTCCTTTAAGTTCATCTCTCTAAATGGAAGAGGAAATATGAAGCTGATATCTTGATTTTCTTTTCCTTCGGCCCAATCCAGAACAAACTTCTGCACAGAGACTGATTTTCCGATGCCAGCAACTCCTTTTGTCAGTACAGTTCTGATCTGCTTGTCTTGTTCAGGTGCTTCAAACAAATGTTTGCACTCAACCTGTATCTCCTGTGATTCATGACGTCTGGAAGCAACTTCAATCTGTCTCATCTCATGTTCAGTATTGACCTGTTCACTACAACCCTGAGTGATATAGAGATCTGTGTAGATGTTCTTCAGAAGTGTAGAGTCTCCTTGCTTTGCAATTCCTTCAGACACACACTGATACTTCTTCTTTAGGCTACACTTTAGCTGATGAATGAAGAACAGCTCATCTAAACACAGAAATAAAAGATTGTTTAGTCTCTGGGTTTATGTTCAGAACAGAATGTGGAAGTCTAAAGGAATTATTATAATAATAATTATAAATAAAATTATTAATTGACAGCACTGGAGTCTCTTACCTTCTAGAGTATCAGCAGCTTCATCTTGCTTCATCTCTCTCAGGAAGTAGAGCGTGAGATCAAGAGCTGCTTCTTTCATACTGCATCTGTTCTCATTAAAGTCCTTCACAAAGTATCGCATGTCCTCTTTTTGTAATATTTTCTTAAACATGTCCAGTTCATTTTTTAGAAATGTGATTATTTTCTTCTCAAGATCCTATAAACAAAGAACAAAAAAACAGGCAAAAGAACAAAATTAAACCAAATCCACATTCATTTGGTCCAAAATATATGATCCATAATTAAAAATATTTGTAAAAGAAACATTGTCCAATAACCAATTTATTTGTTATAAGTATAATCATTAAATATTCTTTTCACCTGAAAGATTCCTAGGAGTTTGTCTGTGAAATTCTTGTGTTTCCTGTTAATCTGAAAGTCTAAGTCTAATGTCTCATAATGCAGCCTGTAAAAATGGTGAATAAAATTAAATGTGGTTAAGGCAATATATTAAACAAATCTCTTGCTACTGTTTTTTTTATCAAACACAAAGAGCAAACTTCAGCTGTTAATGCTGCAGTTATAAGTTAATTCTGTTAAAGAGAAGGTTCTACTCAAGTACAAATGTAGGTTTTTCTGTCCTATAAGGAAAAAACTATTGACACTAATAACAGAAAGATGGAAATACATTCATGTTTCTATGGTGTATTTATGCCTCCTTGTCCTTGCTTGTGTAATTGTATTACTGGAAAGAAGCTCCAGACTGAGTTCATTAAAAAGCAAAGCAGATATTGTTCTTTAATTTATGGTTTTATTTCATTTCTATCACAGATATCCCAGTGGAGAAATTAGCTAGTGCCATAATATAAAACACATGAAATACCTTTCAGTAGCTGATGGTGTTTCCTCACTGAACTTCGGTGGATCACCTTTTGACCAGTCACTCTTCACAGACACAGAGCTGGACACATGTGAGCCTGATCTTACACTGATGACACAAAGAACAGAATCTCATTTGAAAAGGTTTAATGTTGTGAATGGTCATTTCTGTAGATAGATGAACACATTCATGTTTGATTGTCACATTCATTATTGAATTTATGCTCTCTAGTGTCTGTCTGTGTAACTGTATTACTGGAAAGAAGCTCTAGACACAGTCCAGTGAAGAAAGAAGCAGAAACTCTGTGATTTATTGTATTATTTACTTATTTTCTATCACAGATACCCTAGTGAAGACATTAGCTAATGCTATGTTGTAACAAACCAAATGAAATACCTTTCAGTAGCTGATGATGATTCCTCACTGAACGCCGGTGGTTCATGTTTTGACCAGTCACTCTTCACAGACACAGAGCTGGACACATGTGATCCTGATCTTACACTGATGACACAAAGAACAGAGTGGGAACAGTTTTAAAACTTTAATACAATCAATTTCATAAATTCAAAAAAGAAACCGCAATGTAAAAAAAAAAAGTCCCCTTCCATCACAAGCTCTCTTCTGTCACATCAGTATCATCCTCATCTAACACACAAGCTTAATTTCTACCATTGTGCCACATTCAGCTTCATTCTCCTCAGTCTCAGTCGTCTCACTTCTCTCCCCTTCTTCATTTATATCTTCTCTTCTCTATATCTTCAACACTCTCACATCCTTCATTATTTACAGCTTCAGCATCGTTCACTTTCTCAGCACAGACACTTCTGATGTGGCCCTTCCATTATATCCACCAACTAATCAAAATCAGATTCATCTACATCATACTTCAAGACCATGTAAACCTGTCATCTAAAACAAATGACAGTGATTTACAGTCAAGCGGGATCTTTTTGATTTGGGATACTACGGTTTCATGTTTTAATCTCTACAAGCAAGAGTTGATCTTTACTGAAAGCTGGAACACATCTCTTCTGACTTCATATCTACAGATTACACACCAGGGGTCTCATTTATAAATGTTGCGTGCACACAAAATAGGCACAGAAATTGTGTACAGATTTTTTTAACGCACATATCGGGATTTTTAAAAAATAAAATTGGCGTAAATATGTACACACCGTACGAACATTATAAACCAGGCGTTCAAACTTTTTCATGGAGTGAGAAAATTAATTTAGTAAACAATGACTTTAAACTCTGTTTTCATGTCGATATACACATTTGCATGAAATATCCCACTCGCATTAAAAGAGATTAACACTGAAATTAGGCCTACATAATTTTACAAACAATTGCATAATTTCATTTACAATAAACCATTTTCCTGTGACATGTTATTTTTATTAAAGCGAGGAGTGCTATAGGTGCTCAGTAATTAATCTTTAAACTAAACTACAGAGTCAGATCACATGTTATGAGAAATATTTTAGTGAGAACAATGATGGATGATGTGCACTTACTTCTATATTATGGTGGACACTGCTGGATTACATGTATGCACAATCTTCCCCTGACTGGGATTTATAAAGAGATGTTTGTGCAGGTTCTGGCGTGCGCATGGTTTTATAAATCTGAAAACTTTTGGGCGTATGCAAAATCTAGTTTTTGTGCCTACATAAAAATTTAGGATGAAATCTACGGAGAGTTGTATAAATGAGACCCTAGGGCTGTGCAGTGTTACATATATTGAACATGCTATGAAAAAAAACACCAGTCTGTGCGATGAATAAATATACCACAGTAGCAATGCATGCATGGGTTTGAGCCGGTTTACAAACCTGTTATCCAGCAAATTGAACATTTAATGAGGTTTTTTTTACTACAAATTCATTTCATCACTCAAGTGTAGCCATTTTTGGTCAAATTGTAGATCCTTACAAACAGACACAATGAACTTGGTGTTCTTTATAATATTTGTCAAATAAAGAAAAAGGTTTATCTGAAAACCTTAGTGACAGTTCAGATTCTGTTGGTTCAGATTTGGAAATTCACTGAATATTATCTCTCATAACATCATAAAGACACATTACACATTGATGCGATTTTTTATTAATTTGAAATGAAAGAATGAAAGAGATTAAAGTGAAGAAACTGAATACAAACAGTATCTTTCTGGAGCTAAAAAAATAAACAATGTTCTGACTGCGATACATAATATTTATTGCTGTAGTATTAGTACCTGTTTTATTAATGCAATGATGTGCATGATCACAGACGGACTTGTTATATGAGGAAAAATTAAAGTTGTGTTAAATAATTACAGATCTGTCTCCAGAGTCAAATCACTGAGATTCCTTCTGAAATTAGTTTGGGGATTATCTAACCTTAATATTATATTTAAAGGCCTATCCATAATATTTGAGTCATTCAATGCTATGGATCAAAGAGCGCTCCTGTATAGACATAAAATAAAAGACTGGATTGAGGCTAACATTTTCTCCTAACATGTGTTCCCTGGGAATCGAGCCCACAACCTTGCGCTGCTAACACAATGCTCTACCACTTGAGCCACAAGTGAAATTATTACTGATTTTAGTTCATTTAACACTTTACAGCGAGAGATACTTCAGTTTGCAATGATTATTTTGACTCGCTTAAGTTACCATATTATTTACATTTTCTATCCACTAAATGTGCAACCTGAAACTAAAGTGTAAAACATTTTAATTCTGGGGTTGTACAGGATTTAAATATTCCTGTATATTAGACATTTAACAAGTTTCAAGCTGTTTTTAACCCGAGACAATCTAAACACGTTTAGAGGAAGTTCTGCTTTGTTTTTCAAATCATTTGACATGACAACAGTGAGAGAAAACACTGCTTGTAGAGAAGTGTTGTTGTTTTCTGTGAAAGCAGACTCAGTGTTACCTCTGTTTCTGTGAGAGACTCATCTTTCTCTTCTCTGACATACTGCAGATGAACAGCTCAACACTGAGATCTTTGTGTCTCTGAAGACGATCAGATGCTCATCATGACCTGGACATGACAATCAGATCAAGATCATGAGAGTTCAGAGGAACAAATGATGAAGAAAATAACTAGTGCTGAATCTCTGAGTTATCAAGCAATCAATATACAAATAAAATATGATGCAAATATACTGCCATGTAATAATCTCTTCAGATCACTCACAACACACCTCTTTATTTACTTACACATTACTATCAGTAATAAGTTACTATATATTAAGCTTCGGATCATTAAAAAGTTTAAAAGAAGATTTGTTTTGCTCGTGTTTATCAAGCTGTCTGTCCAGAAGAACAGGTTTGATTTGACCACAAAACACTTTCGGTCTTAAAATACGGCTTAAAATACAAAAAGGAGGAAATAAAACAACACTTTTAGAATTATTTTCGGACTGCTATCCTATATTTTTACAGATATTTTTACAGACTTGCAAAAATGTTTTAACATTCATCGTCTTTAAACGGTTTGTTTTATTAACATCTCTCTTCTTCTCGGTGGTTTGTTTCTTCGGTGACAGACAGGTATAAGTTATAACTGAACAAATCCCGCTTCATCCAGCTCTGAAATGCGTTCATCATTCTCCTAAATAAGTGTAATGGTGAAAGTATTCAGACTTACTTGCAGTAGTTCAGACGATCTTGTGCTGCAGGAACAGAATCCAGAAGTCTTTCAAACACTTCCGGTTTGTGATCGCTGTTAAACACCTGTGCGATCTTCACGATTGATGTTTGTCACCTGACACGACTTCATCTTGGAGAAAATCAAAGTCCAGTTAACAACAGATCTCGTGCATCAGCGCCACCAACTGGACAGGAATGTGAAGCACAAACACACCTGCTTTCTCCTTCTTCTTCCTTCTAACAGCAGATCCCAAACTAAAACAGTGCACTAGCGCCACCTGCTGTTTCTTCACATTCTCCCTCTCAATCTGCTCCATTCACCTCCTTCTGATACATTTGACTACTCTGAAGGGTTAATGAATAATGACAGACAAACCATATCAAATAATCCAAGACAAACATATCAATCTGAAAGGTAATGATTATTATATAACAGAATCATATACAGTCCTGGTTTTATTTTCATTTCTTTCATTACAGCAATAGTCTATGAATTCAGATTGAATGATTTATTCAGTTATTCTGTAGGTTATGATGAATAATTAAGATATATGAAATGTATGATTCATTGAATTAGTTCAGAACTCAATTAATTATAATGAACTTTCAGTTTCTACATACAAATAGAAAACGCCCAGTTATTTTCATCTTATTTTCTGCATTTATCATCTCTGTTCAGTTTTACAGGTCGCTGTGATGTAGATATATGTGCTTTTCACAATCTGTCATTTAAGATTTCAATAGTTTCGACTCTTATGTCTATTAAAAGAGAAAAACTGAGACTGTAACTCATAAACGTATGGGTTTGAAAAAGACACAACAGCACTTTACCTATTATTTACAGCTGAAATGAACATTTTTATCATTTTACAATCAAATATTTAGTTATAATTTATGTATTTTAAACCCTACATTTAAGGGAATATTAGACAGACTAATGAATTTAGTATTCTTCATTATAGTCTTTCTGTACTCATATTTAACATTTATAACACTGTTTTTTCATGTAATTTAAGTTTAATTGACAAATATCACAGCTGTCTTATTTACTCTCAATGTAATTTATTCTCTAATATTTTCAGCTTATCTTCATATTCCTGTCTTTATCACTGTCCTCAAAATCCTGCATCAGAATCAGAAAAACACAAGAGAAGTGGATAAGATAAGTGCTATAAATAATCCTTTTCAGAAGAATCCACAACAAATATGAATAATAATTTGTATTATTATTTTCCAGCCAATGCTATAAATGAAGATCGTAGTAGTGAGACTGAAGAACAAACAATGACAAGCAACGATACAATGATAACACGACCAACATCAGCAGATCTGAACTCAGCACCTTTCAGAAAATATACAGATTGAGTTTAATTTTTAAAAAAAAAAGAAAGATCTGTGATTTTAATTACAGGAAATGTATATAAATAATGTTTTAAGCAATGACAGTACAGTTGTAATGAAGAAACAGAAAACTAAAAAATTAGAAGTATAAATTATTATATAATTAAAAGTATTTGTTGAAATACTGAGATGTTTACATCCTTTTCATTGAAGGTATAGTAAAGTGCTTGTTTGAAACAAAAGGCTAAGTATGAAACATTAATCTCTGTCAGATTGAAAAAGCATTCGTAAATTATTTTACAGACATCATAGGTGTTTAAATACTAGAAAAATGCTCAACTAGAAAAAAATAAATAAAATGAAATTACACTGACTATCGAAACTGACTATATATTTTTTCAGGTCTGGAAATTACACTTAAAATCACCAGATATTTAATTTTTTCTCATGACAATAGAAAAGCTGTAAAAAGCTGGAGATGAGAGTCTAGGAATGAGTATAATGAAGCAAAAACATCTAACCCTGATGTGTGGATTCAAGAGAAAGGATGAGAGTCAGATGGACAGAATCACAGATACTACACCTGACAATGTCTTCCTTTCATCACATGTTACATGCTACGATTCTTTCAGAAAGCTCAAGCAATGCTGTCGTGTCTGCAGTCTCGATCTAAAGAAATAAAAACCAGGAGTAACACACACATACACTACACAGATGTATCTAAAAATCTGAATTGAGTTGAATTAGAAAACCTCGTCAGTCAGATCTAGCAGGTCTGCATCTGTTATGTCAGCTCATCTTTATTAATCTCCCGGAAGAAATGAAATTGTATTTCCACTCCATGAAAAAGGTCCATCCTGAGTAATGCTCACTGCCATTATTTCACCAACTATCCTAAAGTACAACAAAGAAAACTGGACAAAGAGACGCATTCACTGACAAACTGTTCTAGGATTAGAATTAGGGCTGAGTATTGACACAAATATTATATTATATTATATTATATTATATTATATTATATTATATTATATTATATTATATTATATTATATTACATTACATTACATTACATTACATTACATTACATTACATTATATTATATTATATTATATTACATTACATTACATTATATTATATTATATTATATTATATTATATTATATTATATTACATTATATTATATTATCCCTCAGCTTATATTATATTATATTATATTATATTATATTATATTATATTATATTATATTATATTATATTATATTATATTATCCCTCAGCTTATATTATATTATATTATATTACATTATATTATATTATATTATATTATATTATATTATATTATATTACATTATATTATATTATATTATATTATATTATATTATATTATATTATATTATATTATATTATATTATTTTATATTATATTATATTACATTACATTACATTATTTTATATTATATTATATTATATTATATTATATTAAATTATATTATATTATATGTGGTACATAGCAGCTTAGTTGCTACTACATTACTATAATATTGAAGGTTAGAATTGTATTTGTATTTTTGGCATTCATTGATGTTTATTTGGCGCTGTAGCCTGTAACTGGTGTTAAAAACAGAGGAAGATTTGATCTTTCAAGAGTGCTGCATGCTGCCGCTTCACTTGACCTGAGGCACACTGCGTGATCGTCACTGCATTAGATAGAGAGCACCACAGGCAGATTTACTGGTGACATTTCAAGAGAAGATGGACAGAAGTCCAAATCTGAGACTTTGTTTCTTATCAGAAGTAACAAAGCACAAAGCCTATTGTGAAATCAGTTTAAAAAATGAGATTGGTTCGATTAAAATTGAGACATCAATGTTTTTTACCCAGCTGTGATGATAATAAACCTTCCTGAAATTGTCATTCTGAAAGTCTGTAATTGAATACTTCAGATTTTTCCTCCCTCAAATAATTTTTCATCAATTCTGGCCATCATTTCTTTAAAGAAAGCAGATTGTCAGTACTAATAAACAAATGCACTGAAGTTAGTTTAGAAGATGACTACATTTGATAAAACTGCATAATTAATGCAATGGTGCTGCTGTATCTGAGAACAAACACACAGCGGTCAGGAATTGTTTCATCAGAAGCACGATCTATCCCAGGATCTCCAATGAAAGTGATTCTTCAGAGACGACTTCTTCTGTGTGAGAGCTCGGGAGAACATGTCTTCTCTTGTGACACAGAGGCTGAAAATGGGTCTATTGCCTCTTTAAGTGTGTCGATTGTGTCTGTAAGGCTTGAGAAAAAGAAAACAGAGATGCTTTCTTTTTTAGCTTTTGGCTGATGTAAAAAAGGCACTAGAAATTAAACTTAATTGCACCTCTTTTGCTTTTGTCCTGTTCCGTCTAAATCTTGGTTTGGTCCATCGTCAGCTCTGAAAGAAGCTAAATAATATTTAATACCACACACACAAACAACTGATAGTAAGGACTGTAGGTTAAACCAAAAATGTCATGAAAACACAAAGCATACAATAAAAATAATAACCTTTCCCCACAGGTACTTTCATGTGCTTCAATAAAGTCTTCTGAATACATGACAGAACACACAGGACAAGAAACCTCACAAACAAATGAAGGAAAACACTATATAAAATATAATTATTATATATATACAAAATATATATGTATATATATATATATATATATGCAATTGTTGCACTGATATTAGATTTCAGTGACGATGACAATAAAATAAGTTAATGGGTAAGTTAATTGTGTTTTTCAGCATTTTATTGAATTAAACACTGCATAGCAGGTTTTTTCACTTTTATGTATTTTTATAATCCTATTAAACTTATTAGGGTTTTGATAACATTAAGTAAATAAGATGTTTTAATGCCACATCTGCCTTAATATTCTCTTACAGTTTCAATTATCCGTTAAATTAATTCAATGCAAATATCTGTTAATATTAGCCTTTTGGCGATATAAATGCTAGCCTTTATAATTCTTCAACAAAAACATGTGGACGTCACAACCCTTACAAAAACTAATCCTTGTTTTTTATTGAAGTAAAAAAAACCATTGTGTGTCATTTCTGAATGCTTGAGACTATAAAATCAAACAGACAACCGTAGTAGTAAATCATTGCCATAGGCTACTGTCTAGCTACAATTGTAATTTGTAAATAATACAATTTAATTACAATTTAGTTATTTACTTTTATATTTTATTAGTTCTAATTTGACCCCTATGGTGGGTGATTTTCTTTTTTCTTTTTTTACTTCCATAATAATTAGGAAAGGGGGCACAACACATTCAGCTTAGGGCACACATTTGTCCAGCAGTGTTCCTGCAGACATTAACATCGGAGCGAGTGCGAGGTGTGGCGGCGAGGTCCTGGGATAGAGGGGTTACACCTGGTTAAAAACTACAGTGAATCAGATCTGACTAGAAGATGGCTACAGATAGCCGCTCTGACTACCAGCTAAATTGTGGCTATGCTCAGACTACATGTTGAACATGTCAAAGAAGTGACACCAAACACCTTGTAAATGTCGTTGACTTTGCTCAAAAGATGCAATATCATACATCTCACAAGTTATTTTGCCAAAAAATGACATGAAACCAAATTCAAGGTTATTTGGGCTAGAAGTGGGTTACACATAGCCGGACTATATCGGGTCTATAGTTAACCAAGACTTGTGTGTCTGTGAATTTGACATCTCTCTTCTGACTGTCATAATCAATCTCTTGATATCTTTTTCCTCATTTGGAAAGTCGTGGAAATGCTGTCGGGGGAGTTTCTTTACTATTCGAGCTAACGGAAACGCAAAAAAGATATTGCAGTCTTCTATATAACGCTTTCGAGAACAGCAGAAATCTGAAAAGGTTCCAGCTCATTACATTAATGTTAATACTTAATTCATTAGAACATGGTAATGTTCTGAGGAATAAACAGATCAAACTGAGATCAGCTCAGTCAATAAACACTAATATCAGCTCTAATATCAGCTGCTGAACCTGAACATGTGTGACAGAATTCACTGATGTCCGGATGTGTGTCTGGTGGATGATGGGATTGTTGAGCACACAGCTGTAGCTGTTTTTCTCCTGATATTCCACCTGCAGAGGTAGAGAGAGACTGATGCTGAGACCAGACACACTGATGCTGGACAATAAACTGTTTTCTTTGTTCACATGACCCACATTCACCACTGAACACACCAATGAACAATATGATGATGATGGTGATGACGAAGATGAAGAAGAGATTCTGCTGAAGACAGGAACCGGCAGATGAGCTGGAAAAAATAATAATTCAGTGAGTCAATGAGGGTTTATTGTAGGTCCTGTCTTCATCTTAATTTTCTCAGACCCCTTTTTAAAATTGAAATTTTGGCTGCAACTGAAATGGGCCACACCATTATCATTACCTTAGCATATACATTCATTTATTTAGGAGGTTCATTTATTGCACCGAGGAAGCAAGAAAGAATGTAGGCCTAAAGTAAGTATTAAAATACATGTGCACAGCTGAATGTTAAAGTTTGTCCTTTTTTAAACTTAATGCAACCTTTTTAACTGAATGTACAAAGGAAAATTGCTTATTTCAAAGGGTTTGTTCGCTCCAAAATGAAATTTAGCCTCAAAGCATCCTAGGTGTATATGACTTTCTTCTTTCAGATGAATCAACCTGGTCTCACAGAATTCCGTGTAATGTCCACGGGCCCTTAACTCAAAATCCGTGAAACCATCACGGAATTGCCCCAAATTCCGTGACGTGGCCACGGATATACCTCCAACGCAAGTCAATGACATTGACCTTCCGTGGTCCACACACGGATACCCGTTTCAATGATGGAGTACAGAACTCTCTCAACGGACGTGCTTTCTCATTTGGAAACGCAACATTTGAAGTATTCGTTTCTTTTCCAACATCAAATGCCATAATGACGTTAACCTGACAGTTATTGTAGTTATTGCATTGCCCTGCCATCATAAAAATTCAGTTTAGTCCCGTGATGGCACCACGGACCTCAACAACCTGATCTCACTCACTGGATGTTGTAATGTTGCTGGATTGTTTAGGAACTTTAAAGCTTTTCGTCGACTCTGTTGCAATGGCATGTAATTAATGACATTTTTTCTCGTCCTGTCATCATAAAATCCAGTTTGATGGCGTTTTACACAGGCTATAGTCAGAACTAAAATCTGTGATATGAGCACGGAGTGAGTCTGTGCTGAGATCACGGATAACTCTAACGCAAGTCAATGACACTCATCTTCCGTGGTCCACACACGGATACCCAGTCTCACGGCAGGTCGTGATTTGGTCACGTAATTTAATCTATTTATTCGTGGCAGGGACACGTTTATTTCGTTATTTTCGTGATTGCAGCACGTTTTTAAACTAATGCATTTCAATTTGAGGCATCTTTCGTGCATCAGCACGATATTTTCTGATTAATTTATTTATTTTTTATTTTTTTTCCGCAGGACAACAGAAGAAACTCACTGAAACTTAAAAAAAAATCGGAGCTTAACTTACTGTAACAAAACTGAGCAACATACTGTATTGCTGGTGACAAAAACACATATTAAAACTTTTTCTGCTGTAAAATGCGCAATGGTTCTTTTTTTACTTTTTATATTGATTTTTTTTTTTTTTTGCATAGGCCTAGATTTTTTTTAAATTACAGAATTCAATATCAAGTCTTTGACACATAACTGTAACACATTTTCACATTTAGAAACAATATAGTTTAAATAAAAAGAACCAAAAAATAAATAAATAAATAAACTAGCAGAGATAGGCCTACAGATCTTTTTTTTTTTACTTTAGACTCTAAAGTTGAAAGTTTTTATTAAGGTTATTGTAAAGGCTGCTTAAAAATGCTATTGCTGATGAGCCGCTGATCGCTGTCAGATTCTGTGATATGAATGTCCGCGTTGGATTGTGGCTAATGGGCTTAGAATGAACCCCGCTCGGCCCGTGTTGTGTCATTTCTGAATGCTTGAGACTATAAAATCAAACAGACAACCGTAGTAGTAAATCATTGCCATTTCTGCATTTTTTTTTTACTTCCATAATAATTATGAAAGGGGGCACAACACATTCAGCTTGGGGCACACATTTGTCCAGCAGTGTTCCTGCAGACATTAACATCGGAGCGAGTGCGAGGTGTGGCGGCGAGGTCCTGGGATAGAGGGGTTACACCTGGTTAAAAACTACAGTGAATCAGATCTGACTAGAAGATGGCTACAGATAGCCGCTCTGACTACCAGCTAAATTGTGGCTATGCTCAGACTACATGTTGAACATGTCAAAGAAGTGACACCAAACACCTTGTAAATGTCGTTGACTTTGCTTAAAAGATGCAATATCATACATCTCACAAGTTAGTTTGCCAAAAAATGACATGAAACCAAATTCAAGGTTATTTGGACTAGAAGTGGGTTACACATAGCCGGACTATATCGGGTCTATAGTTAACCAAGACTTGTGTGTCTGTGAATTTGACATCTCTCTTCTGACTGTCATAATCAATCTCTTGATATCTTTTTCCTCATTTGGAAAGTCGTGGAAATGCTGTCGGGTGAGTTTCTTTACTATTCGAGCTAACGGAAACGCAAAAAAGATATTGCAGTCTTCTATATAACACTTTCGAGAACAGCAGAAATCTGAAAAGGTTCCAGTTCATTACATTAATGTTAATACTTAATTCATTAGAACATGGTAATGTTTTAGCTGTAGTGTTGAACACACACAGCAGTGAGAGGTGAACACACCGTGAACACACACTCGGAGCAGTAGGCAGCTATAGATCCAGCGCCCGGGGAGCAACTGAGGGTTCATGCCTTGCTCAAGGGCACTTCAGTCATGAGTATAAAGGGAGGAAGAGAGCGCTTTTCATTCAGTCCACACCTACAACTCCTGCCAGCACCGAGACTCGAACCTTGACCTTTGGGTTGCAGGTCCAACTCTCTAAACATTAGGCTATATAATGTAATACAACAGTGCGAGACTCCTGAACCTGAATGAGAAAACTTTATTGATGAGTGCAATCAAATACATATGGCACATAAACAGCTGTCAAATAAAATATGTATTTTATCTCAAGACAATATCAACAATAGTCTTTCAAACTGGACGAGATTAGATAATAAGATATCATTAAAATGAAAGCATGTTATATTAAAGTATCTAGCGTGTACAAAGCGATCTTTGGTAATCTTGTATTTATCATGACAAACACTCGCATTTCACAGTTTGTTCTCAAATCATCTTGTAGGGTAGAATTAATGAGTCTCCTATGAATGAACATAAACACCACCATATGAATATGTGAAGCCCTTACATGAAGAATAATAAATTATATAAAGAAATAAAAATAATAAATAAAATTTACATTCATAAAGTTATTTTGTCAACATCTGAGTCTGAGCTCTCCGTTGTGAGGAAAGCTGACAGCTGACTCATGAAGTGTTTGTCTGTTTAAGTCGAGCATTATCCACACATCAGAGACGCATCAGCAAGAGCAGAAACAGCTTTATAACACTGAACAGATTTACTATTGCATATGTTTAAATATGTGGAGGTCCAACACTAGAATGACTCTGTAGCAGAGCTGTGTCCTCAAAAGAGCTGACTCTGTACTATGACTGAAATCTTCTTCAATATCTCCCATAAGCTGCTTAGATTTACTATTGCATATGTATAAACACACTGAATTCATAAAAGCTGTTGGTTTTGAAGTGTTTTCATTTATGAATTACTGTTAAAAATATAACTAGAGCTAATCATACAGCAGTAAATCTTATTCTATTTAAAATCAGTGTAGTATTTTCACAAGAAGTGAATTCACTCACAAATCTGCAGCAGATTTATCTGATTTACAGGATTATTTCTGATATTTTCTAAATCATTTCTGAAAGTTTTTGTCTTTCTGCTGTACATTTGGTGATTGGGATTCTACTTTATTACACATATCTTAATTTCTGAACTCATCTGATTTGTTTTCTTTGTATGAATGTATTTCTTGGATTGTTACCGACACGATGTAAACAGCACCTTCAGAAATATATTAACTGAGAAAAATGCTGACTTATTTTACCTGCTGTACGTATAATGGGAACATTTCTGTTATTATACATTAGCTATTTATGCTTTATGTTTCATGTCTACAAGTTAGACTATATTTAAGATAGAGAAACTGCTTATGTAGCTTCAATAATACTTAAAACAGACAAGAAAACTTTTCAAACAAAGTAGTTGTTTTTAACTGTGTGTAGCATTTTATTCACATGAAAATATAAAAGTGTTAAAAAGACTGAATGTGTTTGAGTATTTAGAGGAGAGTGAAAGACACAAATGCTGTTAACTTGTGAAAATGTTTAGTTGATTTGATGAAGGAGAGACTCCATCCACAGAACAAAGACTATATACTGGATATCTGTACATTAACAACACACACACAACTAAATATAAAGTCAAATAAAGCTTTATATCTTTTGACACATTTAAGTGCTGCACTTGACAATCACATTTAAACATCTGAATCATTATGAATGAGTTTAATAGAAATATTATTAAACTGAAGAGCCAGACAGACTCATCTGAGCTTCTTCCTCCTCTGTTCCAGCTTTACATTAAACACAATGATCATCTGCTTGAATACTAAAGCAACATTAATCATTCAATATCATGTTTCTAACACACATGCTGCATTATTTGATTGTAAAGTCTGAGTCTCTTCACCTGTATGGATCACATTTACACATTTATCACACATTTATTTCTCCTCATAGACACAGTAGTGAAGCTCTTCTGTGGATCTTCAGCTGATGTTTACTGCTCCTCTCAAGATCACTTCACTTTATGATACACAGCATTTATCAGCTTCTGGTGATTTAACTCCTTCTATACTCTAAGATTGAACAGAAGAGAAGATAATCAGAGTTCAATAGAATAAAGTATTAATTAGTTACTATATTTCAATCACAGTGAAAAGTTACATTAAAATCCTGTAATCAAAGTTGTTGCTAACTGAGCAGAAGTGTTTAGCTGAATCTAAATTGTGTCTAATTCTTCACTTGTGTGTCAAGAAAGCATATAATAAGTGTGATAATGCAGATGCAGCCGGATGTTATCACAGAATAAGTCTCTTCAGGAGGACACAAGTCCTGATCACCCTGTCGGGTTTATTCTGTGATAACAAGCGGCTGGAGGGACATTATCTCTTACAGAAAGTAAGTGTAAAGTAATGTGACGTGTTGCTTGTCAAAGTAAAAACACACAAGAGACAGAGACATTGATCATGTGATGCTGGACGACTGTGAGCTGAAGCTGAATCTGCTCTGATTTTACCAGCGTTTTCCTACAATCTGAACAAATCTATTTCAAACTCTAATGATTCACTATTACTGATCTCATTAATAAAGCAGCTGTTGCTGTAGAAAGCTGTGACAGTCTGCTTTTCTTCTCTTTCCTCCTTTGTGTTCAACATTTTTATCAACTTTACATTTCATTCTGACACAAACCCTTTGAAATAAAGCTTGATGATCATTTGATTAACTCTTTTCACTAATATCTGAAAGTATATATTTGTTCACATATCAGAGGTAAATGAATCTCTTTAATATCACAAAGTGAAGTTTACTCACATCAGTTTACAGTTTGAGTCTCGTAGCACATCAATGAGCTTCTGCTTTGAGTCTCCAATCTTATTATAACTCAGATCAAGCTCTTTTAGAAACTGCAGAGCTTTTGTGTTTGTCAAAGACTGAGTTAAAGAAGAAACAGCTGTAATGTCACAGACATAAAGACTAGAAAGAGGCAAACAGAGGAAGAGAGATCATCTTACAAACAAATCATTAAGATGAAGAATCTTTCACAAATATAATGTGAACACATTCATCATGAGATATTGAGTATAAAGTGTTTTGTTGAACTCTTATGTGCTGTTCGTTTGGGGACGACACTCGTGCTGTTTGGGCTCTATATTTTTATGTAATTTTACTCAGTTCATTAATGTTTTTACTCAACATTTGTGTCATTCTTTAAGGATTTATGATATTTTTTATATTTATATAAATAAATTAAATGTGCTGGGTGTTTTTCTAATGTTTTTTCACACTAACACACAACCAGATCTCAATCCAGTTTAATTTTCTGTTTGTAGATCTACCAAGTGTTGACAACCGTACAAAGTCTCATGTCATTTAGATAAAGGGAACATATGTTTTTATTTCAGCAAACATCATTTGGGGTCTGAAAAGACCTTGAACAGCACATAAGAGTTAAACAAAGTGATTTTCATCATTTTGATTCTTGTCTGTGAATGTTACTGACCTCAATCTCTCCAGTTTACAGCGTGAATCCTTCAGTACGTCACATAAGTGATTCACTCCTGGGTTTTTTATTTGATTCCAGCTCAGGTTCAGTTCTCTCAGGTGTGATGGGTTTGATTTCAGAGCTGAAGTCAGGATGAGACACTGTTTCTCTGTAATACTGCATCCACACAGACTGAAGACAGAAAGAGAAAACACAATGAATCAGACACGTTATGTTCATGTGTGAGTAATTCATCATGTGTTAACACCAT
>NC_081770.1:2275845-2278345 GCF_963082965.1 Carassius carassius | reverse complement strand
GTACCATATATTAAGGGCTCCTCCAATAACCAATGAAGTGATTTTAGATCCTCTGTTCGCTTGAACTGAAAAAGATTCCAGATTTTAAAAATGTTCCTATAGAAAATTGGTAGTCCAGAAACGTCTATGTCCGAAGAATTCACGAGGAAAAGATTTTTGTCCAATCCTAGACCTTTGAACTTGCATAGAATGACATGGGAAACAGCACACCACTTCACATCAGAAGAACTAACCAACAGTTTCTGAATACGCTGAAGCCGAAAAGTTGCCACTCTGCTCTGCAGATGTACCAAACCTTGACCCCCTTCTTCTTTAGATAGAAAGAGCAAACTTTGAGGAATCCAATGTATATTGTCCCAAAAAAATTCAACTAAGATGGCTTGAACTTTCTTCAATAAAAGAGAGGAGGGATCAATACATGCAAACTTATGCCATAAAGAGGACGCAACCAAGTTATTAATTATTAGGATACGACCCCTATATGACATTGCTGGAGTCAGAAATTTCCATCTTTCTAAGCGACCTTTAATTTTTTCCACAACATTTTCCCAATTCATTTGTAAAGTAGAATCGTCTCCCAAAAAAACACCTAAGTATTTAAGACCTGTTCTTCCCCAAAAAAGACCTTCTGGTAACTTTGGCTTTCCTCTCAACCATTTACCTAATAAAAGAGTTTCACTTTTTCCCCAGTTTACATTTGCAGATGATAACTTCTTAAAATCGGATAATATCTTCAATAATTTTTCAATGTCATCTTGATCATTAATCATTATGAGGACATCATCAGCATAGGCTGATAAAATAAAATTATCTTTGCAATTTGGCAAACATACACCTTTTAACTGAGCTCTAAATTGCTGTAAAAGGGGCTCAATTGCTAAGGAATAGAGCATTCCAGATAATGAGCATCCCTGTCGAACACCTCTATTCACTTTAACAGGAGCACATAAACCACCATTGATTTTAATAAGACTCTCAATATCACAATAAAGAACCTTTATGAGATCGATAAACTTTGGGCAAAAGCCGAATGATTTTAAAACTTTCCAAAGGTAACAATGTTCCACACGATCAAAAGCTTTTTCTTGATCTAAGCCACAATCCAAATTAAGCATCTTGGAGACCTCTAAAATATCACGAACCAACGAAATATTATCAATTATCGTTCTGCCAGGGACACAATAAGTTTGATCAGAATGGATGACAATATCCATTACATCTGCTAATCGATTTGCCAGAATTTTAGAGAGCAATTTATACTCACTACAAAGCAGAGATATGGGACGCCAGCATCTTATATCAGTGAGGTCGCCTTTCTTGGGCAAGAGGGTTAATACTGCTCTCCGGCAGCTTTGAGGTAGCCGGCCCTCAGCCAGGCTTTCATTCAACACCTCTAACACATCCTCTTCCAGGACAGCCCAGAAGGTCTTATACCACTCAATTGGTAGACCATCAACTCCTGGAGCTTTTCCTGACTCCATTCCTTGAAGTGCTTTAAACAACTCAGCTCTTCCAAGAGCACCTGAGATCTTTGCATTGTCTTCTTCTGATAATTGAGGTAGATCATCAAAAAAGGCATCCTCCCTCTCATATTCTGCTCCGAGTTCGTTCGTGTACAGTTTTTCATAAAAACTGATTGCTCTCTTTCTAATTTCTTTAGGATTAGACAAAAGCTTACCAGACTCTGAACGTAGAGCATGGATAACTCTGCTCTGTCCATTTTTCCTTTCCAAGCCGAAAAAGAAACTGGAGGGAGCATCCATATGATTTAATTTTTGGAATCGTGATCTGACCAAAGCTCCTTGTGTTTTAACCTGCAGTAAATCATTCAGCTGTGTCTTCTTTTTTGCTAGAATATCAAAATAGTTTTGGGTTCTAGTTGATTCAGCCAATTCTTGTAGTTTTAGGATATCAGCCTCCAAGCTACTTACATTTAAAAAGGTCTCAGCAGTGATATTAAGAGTATATTGTGTACAGAATTGCTTTATTTGGACTTTTCCATAGTCCCACCATTGCCTTACAGAGTTAAACGTTTCCTTCTTTGTCTTAAAATCATCCCAAAAAATGTTAAACATTTTTCTAAAAAATTTATCATTTAATAAATTAGCGTTTAATTGCCAATAGGCACTCTTTGGTTTAATTGAATTAACAAACACATGACACTGTACCATACAATGGTCAGAGAAACCTACAGGAGTGATTAAACATTTTTTAATGATGTTGCAATGAGGATTAAAAATATAAAACCTATCAAGCCTAGCTAAAGAAATCGTATTGTCACGAACATGTGTCCAAGTATACTGTCTTTGGGTTCCTTCTAAATGCCTCCACACATCACATAACTCATAGGTTTTAACAAGTTGAATAAGGCGTTTACGAGAAGGTGCGTGCGGTTCGATGTGATTTCTATCCAAGTTTGATACAGTACAATTGAAATCACCACCCAAAAAAAGATATTCTTCTCCGTGACAATTTTGTATAATAGAACTAAGTATGTCTA
>NC_081770.1:2235845-2270845 GCF_963082965.1 Carassius carassius | reverse complement strand
TATTTCTCTGAAACAGGTCAGACTGAAGAAGCAATGCCTGCACAGAATAAAGCCCAGTCTGGACCGGTTCTGTTCAGTTGTGTTACACATTCATTAATCTGGTGTTTGATGACAGAGAGATGATATGAAGCATCAATAAACACAGAACTTTCAAAAGTTCGATCACACAACAACTTACTTTACAAGTCTCTCTTACACAAACATGTTTAGTAAAGAATATAGACAGATGAACTATACAAAAATATATGAACATATAAAAATCTACAAATACATATGGTGAAGGCGCAGTGGATATGCCTTTGGTGTGAGAGACCCGGGTTTGAATCCACTGTGAGACACCAATGTGTCCCTGAGCAAGACACTTAACCCCTAGTTGCTCCAGAGGCGTGCGACCTCTGACATATATAAACAAGGTAACAGTCAGTGATGGTAATGAGAAGTTAGTTTTTAAAGGGTCATGAAACCCCAGACTACTTTTTCTGAGATTGTATCAGAGGTGTTTGTGTTGCACATCATAGAAGACAATGTTAGCATTCATTCATTTTAATTGTTGAACAATTCTAGTTCATTTTGAGATTTGTGCAATATTTTTGTCTTCCAGGTTTAAAATCTACTAAAATCAGTGTTGATGAGTTTGTGACGTGGTAAAGGACTAATACTTTGATGACGTGTCAGTGTCTCATAATAATTCAGACCTGTAGCACTGAGCCCAGAATCACTCTGTGTTTCCACCGTCGGGTCAGAAACTCCTCAGCGCTTCATTAAAACACCCTTTACACGCCTCTCTGGAACAACGTCACACAACTCCATTTCACCAACAAAGAAGTTATCAGAAAACTAATAATAGATAAGTCACTGGAACCAGCGCGATCACAAAATAAACATGATAAAAGCAGACGTTTGTTTGCATGCTTTGTTAAAGATTTACATGGAGCGTAGATGAGTTAGGACCGATAAAACATGTTACTATACACTACACTAAATAATACACTATTGTGATCGTCTGAATGAGAAGCTGACTCTGATTTCTTCAAGCGGTCTTACCATGTTTACTATGGTAATGTTAATGGCTAGTGTGTATAGTCTTTATCTCTTATAAATATTTCTGCCTTGTTAGGTGATCATAATCCACATCAGATCTCAAACAGAAGTTATTTCAAACACTCGCTGCTGTCTGAAAGTGACTTCTGAGCTGTTATTATTAATGTCTTTAACTTTATGAAATGATCCTCGGCACTGATGCTCTCCAGACGCAGAGAAACTCCAGCTTCATTCATAACCTCCTCTAACCTAAACTCAGAGACCCAGTCGGCCAAAAAACCCTGGCCGTTGTCCCAGAGGAAGACCCAGAAGTAACAGTGGAAACCAGACTGCCTTTATGAAATTACATTTAAATATAGAAACATGCATACACATACACACATATAATTTTTTTTAATTAGTCTTCAATCCTCAGTTTGTAGTCAGTAAACATGAACACATTCAGCAGTCACAGCAGAAGTTAGAGACAGAATTTAATTGAAAGTCTATTCAAAAGTTGTATGAATCTATTCTAAGCTGTATTAAAGGCAAACGATGGTAAACACATTAATAAAATACTGGATATTTCTAATGTGTTCACATTATTTTCTCCAACCCCTGTGCACTTAAAGGGATAGTTCACACAAAAATGAAAATTACTCCATGATTTACTCACCCTCAAGACATCCTAGATGTATATGAATTTCTTCTTTCAGACAAATATAATCAGAGTTATATTAAAAATGCCCTGGCTCTTCTAAGCTTTATAACGTGGAGTCGGACTCAAATGAGAATTAAAACAGACGACTGTAACATTACTAGTCATGTAACATGTGAAATGATGTAAGATACTCACTGCAGTGTATTGAGTGTACAGTGTTTATCCTGCAGTAGAGCAGAGATCTGATTCACTCCTGTGTCTCCTAGTTCACGTCCCCTCAGATTCAGCTCTCTCAGGAGTAACGGGTTTTTACCCACAATTCCAGTCACATACTGACAGCCTTCATCTGCAGCAGGACCCAAAAACCTGCAGAAGAGAAGATGA
This sequence comes from Carassius carassius, assembly GCF_963082965.1. Lineage (NCBI taxonomy): Eukaryota > Metazoa > Chordata > Actinopteri > Cypriniformes > Cyprinidae > Carassius > Carassius carassius. The sequence continues at coordinate 2,268,780 of NC_081770.1, read as the reverse complement.
AGCTGGAATCAATTCAATGTGCAAGATAAAAGTAAATTTAAAATAAACTCAGGGGCAAAAGATCACTAGATCATTATTCTCAAGCATCTGAAGATCTTTCTGGCTTTTAAGCAGGAGATGAGGAAAGTTAGCAAAGAGATAACTAGCTTGTGACAGCTAAACATTCATAGAGATATATTAAGTTGATCTTTTGATGCCGGCTCTTCCTATTATTATCAAGCAGAATTCACCAAACACTGTGTTAAATGTGCATGAAGTTTTATTTGCTTTAAGTAATGGCATGTACTAATTATGGCTGCCCCTAGTGGCCAAGAGTTTTTTTGTTACATCTCTTTTGTTATTAGGTGCCATGGGTTCAGACCATCTCTGGATAGTTTTATTTATCTGATGTAATTCTGCAGGGGTCAGACAGGTGTGTGTGTGTGTGTGTGTGTGTGTGTGTGTGTGTGTGTGTGTGTGTGTATCACTGATCCTCTCCTGACACACATCACATGTTTGTGGCCTGTAATATATCTACTGTAGTAGATCTAAAGCACTGATCTATATATGACTGGATCACTCATCACATTCTAAACTGCCAAAAGGCAGTGAAGCCACAGAAGTGTTTGATCAGCCGTCTTACTATTCCCTACCAGCAGAGAGCACCATTGAGTCACATGCAAACCACTGACCTAAAATCAGTGCTCAGCACTGATGACTCAGGTAACTTGATCCAACACAAAATATAGCCCATTTCTTTATTTACGTAATTATTCAGGAATTATTAAATATGAACCTATTAGTATCAGAAATTGATTTGAATATACAATGAATAATACAATAGCTTCTGTAAATATTGTTCTTTACTAAAATGAAAAGCTTAATTTATATTTTATATATATTATAGCTTAATTTCATGTATGTACTGTCTGTATTCAGTTATTCTCTGAATAAATTATGGTGTGTATAATTTTAATGTCCTGATTGAGCAACATCTATTTCAGACTAGAGGTCTTCACAGTGTACCCGAGACCCGTCGACCCGAACGGATTCGGGTCTATATTTTAAATGATCAGCCGGCTCCAGGTCGGGTCCGAGTCTATTACCTCGGGTCCCGGGTCTGTTTAACATTGTGTGTAATGCCCGTGCGATCATCAGACTCGGGGAACACCCGGCTGTGATCAGACACTGCTTGTTTTTTTGTAACTTGCCACTTGTAAAATTAGGAAAAGAAAAGTGTGAGCCAAAAAAAAAAAAGCAATCTCTCTCTCTCTCTCTCTCTCTCTCTCTCTCTCTCTCTCTCTGATGTTAGACAGCCAAACTGCGCTTTACATTTTCTCCCTTTTTTATAATAATATAAATGAACTGTTTAATCAAAGTTTTAGTGGTCAGATTCAGACTCGAAGCAAAGAAGAGAGATTATGGCTCCTTAAATTAGGTAAGACAAAAAGTTATATTTTTCGCAACAGGTTTATTGGCTTGCAATAGCAATTTAAGGTGGAATATGTTACAATCGGGTCCAGTCGGGGCTTTGTCTTCCAGGTGGGTTCAGGTCCAGCTTTTGAAATAATAGACTGGTCCGGGTCGGTTCAGTGTAGTACATTACGGATCTCTTTCGGATTCTGGCACAAACCTTTGGACCCGTGAAGACCTCTATTTCAGACTCTCCAAAATCGCGCAAATAGGTTTACTAGCATTAGCTATTGTTTCCATGTAAAATGTTGTATGCTAAATGAATAATAATTTAACCACCATTTAAATCCTTACCTGCTTCAAAATGAATGCTGTTAACAAAATCATTGTTGAAACATTTGCAGTTAGCAGCTACTGTACGAATAAAAACACTATAACAGAATTATATAAACAATGAATAACTGTTCAATGTGAATAAAGATGTGTTTACGAAGCATAACTCTTTTTCCGATTTCAGAATGAGCACTTTGTCATTTGTTATATGATGAGGTCGTGTCCGTCTGATGTTTATCATGTTCATGATGTTCTCTACTGTAATGAACGTAGCTTTTTAATAAGTAGAGGAAATTCCCTTGAGTGTTTGCATTGTAAGTATGTACAGGGATACTTCAGATTTAAAAACGGTGACTTATGTGATGTCTCATTAAAATCATACAATTTCCTATTAATTCAATAGAACATTTACACACACTAGGGATTACCAATATGGTGGCTTCACTTTCATGACGTCATTAGTAATCCAGTTCTCTATTCTAGATCAGTGATCTACAGTGTTGTGAATCTGAGCTTGATGGAGATTAATGTACAGTGCATTCAGTAACTTTTAAACAGTCAGGATAACTCCTCACACTGAATATTTTTCACAATCATAAGTTAACTATCGAGGCACTGAAATACTGAACACCAGCACATCTAGTAAACCAAAATGTCTGATTAACCTGTAACTTTTAACACAACTAAACTGTGCTGACATTTATCATCAAAACAACAGAAGCTGCAGCATCTCATCTTTCATGTTTGATCATTCTGAACATTTTTGATGCAATAAATTGTATACCTTAATAATTTAGAGAAATAATACACTAATATTTATATATAATATAAATAATTCATGTGTATAACTTATATAGCATTATTTCATCAGGTCTCACCTCAGTGTGTTGAGTTGACAGTTTGGATCCTGTAGTAAATCACTGAGCAGCTTCACTCCTGATTCTCCAGGATCATTTCCTGTGAGATCCAGCTCTATCAGGTGTGAAGGGTTTGATCTCAGAGCTGAAGACAGAGCTTTATAACCTTCTTCACTGATACTGCAGTCTGAAAGTCTATTAGAAAAGATGTTATTCTTCATTATAACACAGATTGTCACACAAGTACATGTTCTAGAATGAAGAAAATAAAAAAGATGCACTACAGGAATTTGGGCCTGAATGGACTCTTTTGACAGTAAAGCTGGGTAAAGTTATATATTAGTGAACTGAAACTACAACAAATGCAATTTAAAATTTTAGCAGTTTTAATTTTCCACAATTATAACCTACAGTCAATCAAAATTACTCAACCCTCAGAGATTTTAGCAAAAATGGCAAAGTCAACAGAGATCTCACAAAAGCTATAGAAAAGCTACAGAGAATAAATAATAATATTACTTTAGAAAGTCTAAGGCTATATGCAGATCAAGAAGAACAAAAGGCCAACTTGAACTTGCTAAAATTCACTTGTGTAGACCTGTGGAGCTCTGGAAGAATGTTTTATCGAGTAATGTGACCAAACTGGAACTTCTTGGACCCATGGTTCAGCGTTATGTCTGCTGCAAATGTTTTTAAGTGGCCTGTTCAGTCTCCAGATTTAATTATCATTGAAAATATCTGGTTGAATTTGAAAAAAGCTGTGGCAATGTGAAAACCAAAGATTATCGTTGATCTGGAAGCTTTATCAGGCGAGGAATGGGCCAAGACCGTAGTAGAGACGTGACAGAAGCTTCTAAACACTTACAGACAGCATTTATTGCTGATTTTAAACAATAAAAGATTCTGCACAAAATTTTAACAAATGTTTAGATCCAATAAGAATTTCATCATGATTCTCAGAATCACTCAAAAGTGTATTAAACTTTATCTAATACTTTACTCATGCCTTTGCTGAATTGATCAAAACATGAATTTGATGATTTTATCATTTTTTAAGATAACTTACAACACATTTGTAAATCATTAGCATACCACTTATTAATTTATGAACGTATAGTCATGTTTTGTAAATGATTCATTCATCATTAACTAGTTACTTATAAGTGACTTAGAATTAATAAAACATTACTATAATGTTAACTTATCACTTATTAATAAATTATGAATGTGTAGTCATGTTTTGTAAATGATTAGTTCATCATTAACTAATAATTTATAAATGATTTATAATAACGTATAATAACGTTCAGTTATAAGTGTTACCACATAGAACAATTCTCCATAACTTGTAAAACAGCATTTATTTAGTTTTTATTTCCAAATATATCTCAATCCATAATGAGTATTTTCAAATCTATGAAACAGGTGGGTCACTTGAGTGTGTAATTACTGTGATACACTTAAAATACTTACTTCAGCTTTTCCAGTCTACACTGTACATTTTCAAACAGAGTCAAGATGATCTTCATTCCTGGGTTTCCTAGTTTATTCTCACTCAGATCCAGCTCTGTCAGATTTGAAGGGTTTGAATTTAGAGCTGCAGCCAGAACATGACAACCTCCTTCTGTGATACAGTTGTTCTTCAGACTGCATAAAGAGAAAACACTTCAGTTTTAATCTGAGTATTTACCAGTATGTCTCAGCTGACAGATGACAAATACTGGTGATGATGACGACGACACATAAAAAGCACCCAGCAGCAAGAAGCATAGCATAGGCTTTAGTAAAACAATTACACAAATTGTCTTCAACAATACAGTGCAAATGATTCACAAACTACACAAAATGAGTGAGTGAAATTAGATTTTACTGGAACATCGCCTAGCGACCTAAGACATAAATTCCAGTGCTTTATCAGATATGTACCACTGTTTCATCCTTAGTTTTGATTTGTTTAATGTCAAAGTTCTCTGTCGTGTGTTTTTCTGCTTTTTCAGAGAGTTTTTTCATGCAAATGTGTTAGTTGGCGTTTGTATCCATGCACTCGTGACAGACTTCACTTTCACTTTGTGTTCGTTCATATTTCAAAAGCAATATGTTTAGTAGTTGTTCAAATGACTACTTATTGGTTGAATATGGTACAGTTTGAACCAATCTTGGCTTGGGGTGGGACTACGCATCAACAATCATTTCTGTTTGGCTCAGAGGAACGAAAGCATTGGTTTCTTCTGACAAATCAATGTTGTCAAAATGTGATGACGTGATCACGTGCACTACGGCGCCTCTGAATATCCAAATGAGATAAATAGGACATCTCCAAATGTGGAGAATCAGTTCTTTACATCACTTTAAAAGCATTCAGATTGGATTAGTGGGTCAAAAGTTATTAAACATTAAAAAACAACAGTTATTTTTAGCCGCGGGCGGCTATATCGGTCTTTGAGGGTTGAAAGTGTCCTTGTAACAATGAAAAAAACATACATCAGTGTGTTGAGTGTACAGTGTTTATCCTGCAGTAGAGCAGAGATCTGATTCACTCCTGTGTCTCCTAGTTTACGTCCACTCAGATTCAGCTCTCTCAGGAGTAACGGGTTTTTACCCACAATTCCAGTCACATACTGACAGCCTTCATCTGCAGCAGGACCCAAAAACCTGCAGAAGAGAAGATGAAGCTGGAATCAATTCAATGTGCAAGATACAAGTAAATTTAAAAGAAACTCAGGGGCAAAAGCTCACTAGATCATGATTCTCAAGCATCTGAAGATCTTTCTGGCTTTTAAGCAGGAGATGAGGAAAGTTAGCAAAGAGATAACTAGATTGTGACAGCTAAGCATTCAGAGAGAAATTTTTAATTGATCTTTTGATGCCGGCTTTTCCTATTATTATGTAGCAGAATTCACCAAAAACTGGATTGCTGATCCACTAACAGGAACATGATCTGGGTTCAGACCATCTCTGGATAGTTTTAGTTAACTGATGTCTGTGTTGATGCAACAGTAATTCTGCTCATTATGAGAGGAACTGCAGGTTCAGACATTTGTGCATGTGTGCGTATGTACAATTATCACCGATCCTCTCCTGACACACATCACATGTTTGTGGCCTGTGATATATCTGCTGTAGTAGATGTACAGCACTGATCTATATATGACTGGATCACTCATCACATTCTAAACTGGCAAAAGGCAGTGAAGTCAACAGAAGTGTTCGATCCTCATCTTACTATTCCCTACCAGCAGAGAGCACCATTGAGTCACATGCAAACCACTGACCCAAAAATGTTCATGATGTTCGCTAATGTAATTTAAAAAGGCTGACTTATCTGATGTTTTCTCGTTAAAATCATACAATTTCCTATTAATTCAATAGAACGTTTACACACACACTAGGGATAACTAATATGGCAGCGCAGTGGCTTCACTTTCATGACGTCATGATCAATCCAGTTCTCTATTCTAGATCAGTGATCGACATTGTTGTGAATCTGAGCTTGATGGACATTAATGTACAGTGCATTCAGTAACTTTTAAACAATCAGGTTAATAAATCACACTGAATACGTTTTTCATGAGAAATGTCCACAATAACACAATCATAAATGTTAACTATCGAAGCTCATCCAGCACATCTAGTGACCCAAAACGTCTGATTAAGCTGTAACTTTTAACACAACTAAACTGTGCTGACATTTATCATCAAAACTACAGCAGCTGCAGCATCTGATCTTTCATGTTTGACCATTTTGAACATTTTTCATGCAACAAATTGTATACTTAATTAGTGAAATATAATAAAATTTATACATAATATAAGTAATTTACATGTGTATAACTTATTTAACATTATTTCATTGCGTCTCACCTCAGTGTGTTGAGTTGACAGTTTGGATCCTGTAGTAAATCACTGAGCAGCTTCACTCCTGATTCTCCAGGATCATTTCCTGTGAGATCCAGCTCTATCAGGTGTGAAGGGTTTGATCTCAGAGCTGAAGACAGAGCTTTATAACCTTCTTCACTGATACTGCAGTCTGAAAGTCTATTAGAAAAGATGTTATTCTTCATTATAACACAGATTGTCACACAAGTACATGTTCTAGAATGAAGAAAATAAAAAGATGCACTACAGGATTTTTGGCCTGAATGGACTCTTTTCACAGTAAAGTTGGGTAAAGTTATATATTGGTGAACTGAAACTACAACAAATGCAATTTTAATTTTCCACAATTATAACCTACAGTTAATAAAAATTACTCAACCCCTCAGAGATTGTAGCAAAAATGGCAAAGTCAACAGAGATCTAGCAAAAGCTTTAGAGAATAAATAACTGTATTACTTTAGAAAGTATAAGACTATAAGAAGATTTCCAAGACATTAAAAGTTTCCTAGAGACACAGATCAATGGACTTTCCTGCAGGACAGACATCCCAAAGTACATCATCCAAATATACTTCTGCTTGGTTCAGGGATGAGTCATAAAATGTTTTTGAACAAGCGGCTTGAAGAAGGATTTCAATTTTGAAGGATTGAATGATAGATTAATTATTGTAATTATTATGTCTTAATTTATTTACTTTCAAATGTTAGGCCATCAGGCTTTTATTTTGGTGGAAAACTGAACAGTGACCTCTAAATTTCTGTGTTTAGTTCATATCAGGTTTATAAACACTTTGTTGTATACATCTGGTGAAATCTGTTAACATTGTCTGCCAAACAATGTTGGAAATTACATGAACACAAAACTAGGTGAACCTTTTAAATTTATGTTATGAACTCAAAATAACTTGTTCAACTGCCTTTTTTTATTTTATTTAACAGCCAATTATAACGTCTGCTCTTCTAACTTAAAATGCAGCCTTTTGGGATTTGATAACTGCATTACCCCATATCACAATTTATAGTTTATTTTGATTAATTGTACAGTCCTGGGCCGGGTTTCCTGACTTTAGAGCTTAAGAGCGTTTTCTAAGAGTAATTTTGTAATCGTCCGTTATTGTTTCACGTGCGTTTCGTAACAATGCAATAAACACAGTTGCATGTAGCTGTGCTTTAAGTGCTATTTAGGAGTCGCTGTCCGTTTTTCAAGTACTGAAATGTCATCTTATAGAATGGCTCTTAATTGGAGTAAACTATTGTTTATTAACGTTAACCTAATGCTGTGTTGCAGAAAGACAGCTTGTATATAATAACTATAACACAATACAATATTGTATTATATTTCAGTCTTTAATATTATACTGTACATAATAATATAGAACATACTTTATATATTTATATATTATGTTAGGTAAAAAAAATGTTAGCCTGAATGCACTGTAAGTCGCTTTGGATAAAAGCATCTGCTAAATGCATGGATTTATTTAAATGTATTTATTTATATATAGTAGAGAGAGATAATGTAGAGTTGTAGAGAATGTAGAGAATGTGGAATGTAGAGTTCATGCTGCAAATTTCACTGAGTTGAAGCAGTTCTGTCCTCAATTATGTGGCAAATGATCTAGGTTGATGTTAACAGATGGATCTTCTAACCAAACACTACAGATTGTCACAAAACTTACCTGAGTATCTCTAATTTGCAATTAATATTTTTCAATCCAGTGCAGAGCATTTTAACTCCATAATCCTGCAGATTATTATTGTTCATGTTCAGCTCTTTCAGATTGGTATCTGATCCAAGAACTGAAGCCAGAGCTGGACAGCTTTTGTCTGTTAAACCACAATAATTTAGCCTACAAGAGAAATAAATGAAATCACAGAGTTAGATACATGTAATACAATTGTAAATTATATATATATATATATACCAATTATTTTTAGATGAACAGTAAATACACTGCATATATATTAAGATTGCATTGATTCAAATTTCCTACTTAATAAAATATGTAAATTAATAACAGGTTTATATCATTAATGGCAATGAGTTATACATTTCAAAGTGCTGCTCTATTTTCTGGATGAGTGTCTTGAGGTGTAGAATCTGGAGGTTAATCATTTATGCATTGAGGATATGCAAGAGTACATCTTTTTATAGCAGAAGTTGTAGAAGTTGAACTGCATATTGGAGTAGAAATAACTATGGAACAATGTGTTTTATAATAACATGATGTGCTTCTTCTGTAGCTAACTAAACAGGGTCAGGGTTCTCAAAAGCTTTGTAAGCCTAAGAAGTTTGTAAAAATGATCGTACGACTGATCTTAATATCACTGTCTGTTTCCCAAAAGCATCGTAACTTAAGTAGCACTTGAAAATAATCGTAGATCTACGAGTGCTCTGGAGTAATCGTTAAGCCCTAAATGCATCGTAAGAAGACAGATTTAATCAGTCACCTGCAGGACAATAGGCAGATTACACCTTTAACTTGATTCAAGTGCAATGTGATTATAATATAAGGATTTTATTGTACACCTTATGACTCGTCTTTATTTTTTTTAATTAAATTTATAATAAATGAAATAATTAAAAAGGGCTGAAAAAATAGAAATACACATTTAAAGTAAATGACTGAAAAAAATAAAAGATGTAGGAAATGCTTCAAAGACTGGGGAAAAATATGTCAATGACTTGCTGAAGTGCACGAAAACTAGCTGTGTATTGGACCCGGAAATAACGTCTCTCTCTCTCTCTCTCTCTACTGTATATGAATAAATACATTTAAATAAATGTATGCATTTAGCAGACGCTTTTGTCATGATCCGGTCACTGCACATCTGTTTATTCACCACAGACTTTCACACGACACAGTACACCCTGGACTACATTTCCCATAAACCCCTGCCTAGGAACTCATTATTGAACCACACCTGTTTCCTATCAGTGAAACATCACTCACATTGCGAAGTCTTGTTTAGTTCTGTCAGGCATTTCTGAGCGTTTTCCTAGTTTTTGTTCCTTCCTTGTTTGACTTCGGATTATGTATACCAACTGATTCTCTGCCACCTGCCCCGACCTTTGTCTGGTATTGTTACTGATTTCTGGATATCCCTGGACACTCTTGATGCTGTTTCTGATTTCTGCCTGTCTGACCACTCTATAAATTAATACTGCAATTTAGGGCTGCAACTAACGATTATTTTGATAATTAATCTGTCGATTCTTTTTACGATTAATCGGTTTATGTACCTCTATTTTAGTTTTGCCCATTTTTTCCCCAAGTAACTTATTAATAAAGGGTCTTTATCATTCAACAGACTTTTCAGAGATTTTAACAATTTTGCATTGTCATATCCTCATCAAAAAATACCTGGAGTTGTGTTTTATTATGTGCTAGTAATCCTTTGTCGAACTCTTCTGCAATCAAAACACTGACCCATACGTACTCTAGCAAATTTCACAAGGAGATTTCAAATAAAGTTTTCACCATGGCCGTCCTTAGGGCTCCTAAAGTAGTTTAACATCCCGAAACAAAGCTTATTAAGGAATCTTTCAGAACATATTTTCACTAAGAATAAGAATAAAACAGAATAAAATTGTAGTACATTGCATTTTATACCTGGGAAACAGCTTCATAGCTTATGCTGTGAAATTGTAAACAATGGTTCGAATAAAGTGCCAATGGCATGAAACCTGAATGGAACTCACATTTTAAAGTAAAATCCATCAGAAAAAAAAAGTATTGAAAAAATATGAAAAAAATTGGACAGACAAAAAACTTGCTGTGTGAAAAAGATCAGTGCATTTCAAATACATTTAAACATTTACCTCTCTCATTCAGTCATAATTAGGCTGCAAGACTGAATTATGAACTGGTAAACGACAAACTGATCACAGAACATGTTTGTAAAGCTTTAAATGTTAACTTGTTAAAAAGCAATGTTATCAGCTTTTACGACTAAACATTGCAAACAACATTGTACTGGAGAATCTGAAAATATAAAAGTCAATTCAGTAGTGCAAAGTTTACAGGTTACTCTTTTTTTTTTGAAGGCTCAAAGTAAAGTACTCCCACACTTTGGATGACTTCGTTCGATTAGTTTTATCTTCCGCTTTTTTCTTTTTCTTTCTCGAGCTTACTCCACTGCCGTCTGTCTCCACCATCCCGCTGAATGCTGCAGAGAACTGTTCGGGAAGCACGTGACATAAAACGAGGCCAGCTATTGGCTATTCACTACTTCTCCTGCTGTACTGGCTGAGTAAAACCTGCGGTGGCTCATTACTGCCACACTGAGGTCACCACAGATTTAAAATATGCACGAAATGAGCCACTTATGGCAAATAAAAGTTATTTAGCAACTAAACGATGATTAAATTAGTTGACAACTATTTTAATAATCGATTTTAATCGATTAAATCGATTAGTTGTTTCAGCTCTACTGCAATTGGATCCTAGCGTGTCTGACTCCACATTACAGCTTTCAAAGCGACTTAGTGTATTTAGGCTAACTTTTTTTTTACCTAACATTACATATAAATATATAAAGTATGTTATATATTATTATGTAAAGTATATTATTAAAGACTATAATATAATACACTATTGTATTGTGTTATAATTAGTATATCCAAGTTGTCTGTCTGGAACGCAGCATTAGGTTAACGTCAATAAACGATAGTGTACTACAATTAAGTATAGTATCGCAATATTTTCCACGGCAATACTGTATTGATACACAGATGCCAAGTATCAATCTTTTAGTATACTATTTGGTAGAATAATAAAATCAATTTCTAGACAATCCACTAGACGCTGGTGTTGAGTTTTCTGGTGAGGTCAGCTGGGTCGCCTTCAGCATGCAGCAAGTTAGTAAAATAAAGATGACGCCATCGCAGAAAGTTATCAGGAAAGCCCCTTCTGCATTTAAATGCGGATGTATGGACTTGCTTTGGATTTGTAAACAAGGAGGGGATGTAGGTAGGTATGCACTGAATTTTCGGCATCCGCAAATTATCAAAGAGAAAACTGACCAAAAATGTGAGCAAAAGAGCTACATATAATAATAGTAATATTATTAAATAATAAAAGTGTGTGTGTGTGTGTTCACTGCTGTGTGTGTGCACTTTGGATGGGTTAAATGCAGAGCACAAACTCTGAGTATGGGTTACCATAATTGGCTGTATGTCATGTCACTCACTCACTAAATCAGCAGTGTCCAAGCCTGCTATGTATCAGTGTAGATTAATGTAATTTTAAGATGAGAACAAAACATGACAAAATATATTAACTTACAGAGCTCTTTTGCAGGTTTTGATGACTGCTGATAATCTAATGAGACACTCGTCTGATTTCTTGAATTTCTGAAGCTCAAACTCCTCCAGCTCCTCCTCTGATGTCAACAACACAAAGACCAAAGCAGACCACTGGGCAGGTGAAAGATCAGCAGATGAGAGACTTCCTTTGCTAAGGTGGGTCTGAATGTCTTTCACCAGAGTTTGGTCGTTCAGTTCATTCAGACAGTAGAACAGATTGATGGATCTCTCTGGAGACAGATTAGACTCTAATTTCTGCTTGATGTACTGAACTATTTCCTTTTTGCTCTGGTCATTGTCTGCTAAATGTGTCAACAGACCCTGAAAGAGTCTCTGATTGGACTGGAGAGACAAACCAAGGAGGAAGCGAAGAAAAAGATCCAGGTGTCCATTATCACTCGCTAGTGCCTTGTCCACTGCAGTCTTGAGCAAATCAATTATGTTTTTTTTGGATTGTCCAAGAAGGACCTGAAGGAAATGGTCCAGAATAACACTGCCACTTTTTTTCCCCTGTCCTGTAGAGTCTTGATCAAACACATATTTATTGTTGATGTCTAGAAACAGATGTGCATAAAGGGCTGCAATAAACTCTTGAATGCTCAAGTGAACGAAGCAGTACATGGTACCAAGAGTGATCCCTGTTTCCTCCTTAAAGATCTGGGTACACATGCCTGAGTACACTGATGCCTTATAGACGTCAATACCACAGGCTTCCAGATCTGTGTCATAGAAGATCACATTGTTTCTTTCCAGCTGATCAAATGCCAGTTTCCCCAGTGAAAAGATGGCATCTTTATCCCAGGAAACATCTGGTGTATGTTCTCCATCATACTTTCGTCTGCTCTGCTGGATCTGAAATCTGAGGAAGTGTGTGTACATTTGTGTCAGAGTCTTAGGAGTGTCTTCAGTATTTGACTCCTGCAGTGTTTTGGAGACATCATCAGTCTGATTGTTTTTCACAACATTATTTCTTTTCTCCTCTAAAATGTTCTGGAGAACTGTGGCTGAAATCCAGCAGAAGACTGGGATGTGGCACATGATAAAGAGACTCTTTGATTGTTTAACATGATCAATGATTTCTTTGGCCTGATTCTCATCCGTGAATCTTTTTCTGAAGTACTCCTCCTTTTGTGCATCATTGAATCCTCGTATCTCTGTCAGCCGGTCGATACAGTCAGGAGGAATCTTACTGGCAGCTGCTGGTCTGCTGGTGATCCAGATGAGAGCAGAAGGAAGCAGATTTCCCTTGATGAGGTTCGTCAGGAGAACATCCAGAGAGACTGGTGATGAAACATCAGACCACGTCTCATTATCCTTAAAGTTTACAGGAAGACGACATTCATCCAATCCATCAAGAATGAACAAGACTTTGAATTGATTTCTTCTCGTAAGGTTCAGTCCTTTTGTCTCTGGGAAAAACTGAGTTATAAGGTCCATCAAACTTAGTTTTTCTTGCTCCTTTAAGTTCATCTCTCTAAATGGAAGAGGAAATATGAAGCTGATATCTTGATTTTCTTTTCCTTCGGCCCAATCCAGAACAAACTTCTGCACAGAGACTGATTTTCCGATGCCAGCAACTCCTTTTGTCAGTACAGTTCTGATCTGCTTGTCTTGTTCAGGTGCTTCAAACAAATGTTTGCACTCAACCTGTATCTCCTGTGATTCATGACGTCTGGAAGCAACTTCAATCTGTCTCACCTCATGTTCAGTATTGACCTGTTCACTACAACCCTGAGTGATATAGAGATCTGTGTAGATGTTCTTCAGAAGTGTAGAGTCTCCTTGCTTTGCAATTCCTTCAGACACACATTGATACTTCTTCTTTAGGCTACACTTTAGCTGATGAATGAAGACCAGCTCATCTAAACAGAAACAAAAATACAGATATTGTTTAATCTTATTTTCTCTCTACATTTATAATTGACAATCTAACAGATGATAATGAGTCTCTTACCTTCTAGAGCATCAGCAGCTTCATCTTGCTTCATCTCTCTCAGGAAGTAGAGCGTGAGATCAAGAGCTGCTTCTTTCATACTGCATCTGTTCTCATTAAAGTCCTTCACAAAGTACTGCATGTCCTCTTTTTGTAATATTTTCTTAAACTTTTCCAGTTCTTTCTTTAGAAATGTCATTATTTTGCTCTCAAGATCCTACAAAGAAAGACAAAAATGAATGAGAGAAAAATTATCTCATTAGGTCAAAATTATTTATTCATTAATGAAAAATATTCATAAAAAATAAAGTTGAGACAAACTTTAATTAGCTGTAAATATTAATAAAAATATGGTTTTGTTCTTATTTTATGGGTTCTTAAGAAGAAAAAAATAGAAATAAAAGTTCTGTCACAGCATAACAAATATGCAATGCATATTTGTTTATTATAATTATTAAATGTTCTTGAAAATGTGTTTTATTACCTGGAAGATCTGCAGGAGACTGTCTGTATAATTCTTGTGGTTCCTGTGAGACTGTAAATCTGGATCTAATGTTTCACACTGAAGCCTGATAGTAAATAAAATAAATCTAAATACTGCATTTTTAGGGAAAAACATGACCAAAATATCTTGTAAACATTTTAGCAAAGAGAAAAACAATAAATAAGTGATAAATTTATGGACTACAAGTAGTTTTATGATAATTATTCTCTGATACACAGAAAAATAAGAAACAGATCAAATACCGTTTGGTTCGTGATGTTGTTTCTTCACTGAAGTATGGTGCTTCTCTCTTTGACTGGTCACTCTTCACAGACACAGAGCTGGACACATGTGAGTCTGATCTTACACTAATGACACAAAGAACAAAACACTTTACTACAGGAGCTCCTTCAGTCTCATTTAAAGAGCTTCACTGTTGAGGATGGTAATGAAGCACAGTATAGACATGCATTTGTCCATCTATGACTATGGATAGATGGAAAGACATATTCATGTTTGGCTGCATGATCTATTTTCATGGTTAGTTTATACCTCCTTGTGTCTGCTTGTGTGATTGTGTTACTGGAAAGAAGCTCCAGACTGAGTTCAATAAAGAGGAAATCAGTCATTTATTGTTTTATTTCATTCATTTCTATCACAAGCATCTTAGTGGAGAAATAAGCCAACACAACATTATGATGTCAAAGATAATAAATACCTTTTGATAGATGTTGTTTTCTCACTGAAGTCTGGTACGTCACCATCCTTTGACCAGTCACTCTTCACAGACACATGTGATCCTGATCTTACACTAATGACACAAAGAGAGAAGAGAAACGTTTCTACAGGAATAAAAAGCATCATATGACCCTTTAAATTAAGAGTCATTTTTAATGTCTGAAAAATAATTTAGGACCTAAAAACCAAAATCACTAACGTGAAGTAATTTACAAAGTGCATATCCAGTGCTGAAGAGTGATTGTAAAATTACAATTTTGATTTCCAGTTCTCAGATATTTATCATCTATTGGCTACTTTTTTTAATATCTTTATGTATTTATTTATTTTTTTTAATTAGGAAGTTATGAAGCTCTGAAGTTGTGCAAATAATTTGTAAATATAAAACAGAGTTTGTTAAGGTTGTGTTTTTCCAGCAATCCTCTGAAAGTGCAGCAGTGTTTAAAATGATTGTCTGAAAGCAGACTCAGTCTTACCTCTGTTTCTGTGAGAGACTCATCTTTCCTCTCTTCTCTGACAGACTGCAGCTAAACTGTCATTGATCAGCACTGGCTTGAGACAACAATCTGCTGTTCAGTGTGACCTGGAGATGATGAGGTTAATGAGATCAAGAAATATGTTCAGTTAGCAGCAACAGCAACAAAAACACTATATAAAATAAAGTGAGCTACAAACTAATGCACTGCCATGTAGAATAACCAGATGATCTTAATGAGAAATGGCTGGTTTAAAAACACTTTCGATTTCGCATCACAAGAACAACAGCATACAACAGAAGCGGAAATACTGAAAAACCTTCAGAAACACATTCGTTTTCAATAAAACCCCTTTCTGAAAACTTACTTGCAGTCTTCTCCACTAAGAAGAGAATTTATAAGTATTTGAAACGCTCATTTTTCTGTGCTTTAAACTTGAAAATGAAGAATGTTTTCTAGGACATAACATCAAATCCACCGAGCAACGCTTTCTCTTGTGATCTGCGTGTTTTCTGCAGTTACTTTCGTTTTCTTCTTCTTCGTGGGTTTTACTGGAGAGTCTCGAGCGAGCTGAACAGTTACTGCCACCTGCTGTACTGGAGCCCGGATATTACACCTAATACATTTAAACATGCATTATTATTTTCACTCTTCCTGGACTGTTATCTATCATGTTTATTGTAAATGTCCCACATGCAGAGATTAGTATGTATTTGTTATTTGAGTAGTCTGTTCTCAGGGAAGAAGAAAACATTTTTCTGATCCAGGCAGGCACAGGTTTCCAGTGTATATGTACAATAGTTTAATAAATTATATTAAAACTTAATACACAATTAATAACTAATTAGCTGCACAATATTTTTCACTCAACACTGTTATAACACGATTTACTTTCATTCTTTCTCCTCGTTTTAAAAACTAAACATTTTTTTTAATAGAAACAGCCAGGAAGTGACATCATTTGAATGCTTTCTACAGTACAAAAATAGTGAACAAGATATAAAATAAATATAAAAAAGATATTTAGTTTGAGTTTCTAATGTTGATTGATTATCAATCCTCCTTTCACTGACCATTTGATCAAAACAAGAAAAAGACAACAGAGTTTCAGGATTTGTTTTGTGTCCTGATCATAGAAAGTCTCGTCTATAATATTTATCGGTTTATTTTTATTTTTGTCTACTACAAACACGAAATCTGATGAACTGCTTTTTAAACTAATGGTTTTTCAGCCTCATTGATGAAGGATCAAGAATAAACACTTACCAGAGCTGTGTTTCCTAAAAGCTTCGTAAAAACGATCGTACGACTGATCTTAATATTACGGTCTGTTTCCCAAAAGCTTCGTAACTTAAGTAGCTCTTGAAAATCGTCGTAGATCTACTGTTTGTTCTTCAGTGTGTTTGGTTCTGCAGGGTTCTAGATCTTCATGTTCTCTCTGTCCTTCAGTAAACTCTGTCTCTGCAGATTTATCTTCTTCATGATGCTCTGATACTTGAGCTGAAATAATAAATAAATAAATAAATATATTGTTATTTATCTTTTCTCTCATTAATATATGGGCACATAAATATATTTATATAAACAAACAAAAAACATACAATTCAAAATATTAAAAAAGTGAAAGAAGCAATTAATTGAGTTTAACTTAATTTGTTTATATATATATATATATGTTCTGGTTTTGTCTTTATATGAAACACGGTTCATCACAGATTAATAAATAAATGCTGTTGTGATAGCTGCAAATGTCACAATAGCTGATCTTGTCCTTTGCTGAAGTCTGTTGATGTAACAGAATCAAAAAGAGAATATAGATTATAATAATTCATAATGTTGAATTCCATGAAATTAGGCTTTAAACCAGGGCTGTCCAAACTACGGCCCGCTATCACTCCTGTGGCGGCCCAAGAGGGATTTTTAAATGATATAAACCTTATTCTGTGCAGAAAATTGTAATAATAATTGGTAATAATAATCCCTAGTAAGTGAGAGAGTGTTTAAAAGTTGAGCATCATATCATGTAGCTTGTTGATCGCTCGCTTGTTAAAGTGCCAGACTCCCAAACCGCAGCGAGCGCTGGTTCATGTTCGGCTCTTAGCAGATCTAGCCAGCATTTCAACCTTGTGTTTTTATTAGAATTCAATTAACAATCATACAAACATCACAATCATTCAAATTACAAACATATATGCATCACAGTTCGTAAACAGATATTACGCATAAAAAAAAAGACTTACAAACAAAAAATAAGAGGAAATTCTATCTAAAGTTTTGAGTATATATCAATTACTGACAAAGCTTTTTTATTTTTCACCAATTTAAGAGACTCAAAATATATATCAGTTTCAATTTGGAAAAATTTAAAACATGGTGTTGATTTGGAAAATGGCTTTATGGATATGGAATTAACCTAGTTAAATAACGAGATTTACAATATTACATAAACTTCTATCACTACAATCAAAATGTAATAATCTGTTTATTAATAAAGCGTTATTGTATGTTTTGTTTGAAATGCAAAACAAAATGTTGAAAGTTTGAAACTTTCAACATTTTTCCAAAATGTAATACAAAATGAACAACCATAAAAGAGATGAGATAAAGATTCCTGTTCAGTCTTACAAAAACTACAAAAATTATCAATAGGTTTGAATATTGAAATAAACTAATCTGTGGGATATATATTGAGTAATATTGTCAAATGTAATTCCCTGACTTTATTTGTGATACAAAATCTAAAAGGAACAAGCCACGCCTTCTGCCAATTAATCTCAGAAAAATGATAATTACAGAAAAATATTTCCACGAGCTGTTATTTTCTTAACATTTAAAAAGCACTTTGTGATATGCTTATTAGTACAATTGCTACTCATAATATCCATACCGTTTATATAAAGAGAAGTATTTAAAGCAGAAACTTCCTTTTGTTTTTTATAACTTTTCATCAGTTCTAGTATGCCATCAGGTATAGACTTGAAAACAGAGTTATATTCTTTGAATGTTATTGGAAATGCCTTCTCTCTGAGAAAAGATTCATACTTAAATAATTGATTATTACCATCAAAAAGATCTTTTAAAAATAGAACATCTCTATCGATCCATTTCTGACTTGTTCCCTTTAGTAATGCATTCATTATTCCAGTTGTGAGGATGACAAAGCTTCCAAGCCAAAAGAGCTTGTTGATAACATTGGGATAGTTTTAGCGGCAGTCTTGTAATATTGTAGTTACATTTCAATACAAATTTTAGGCCTCCTGCACTATTAAAAATGTTGTTGGGGATAAAATACCATAATGATGCAGGTGCTCTTAAACATTCCTTCAACCATTTCACCTTAAAGGTATAATTTAGGTCACCAAAGTCCAAAAGTTCAAATCCGCCTTCATCCTTCGAAGCAGAGAGCACCGCTTTTTTAAGGTGACAGTGTCTGTTTTACCACACAAAATTTGTAAATATGGTATTTATATCTTTACATATTGAATCATGAACATTAAGAGAGAGAGCAGGATAAACTAATCTTGAAATCCCTTCTGCTTTCGTCAAAAGAAATATCTCTTTGAAGCCATACATTTAAAATTGTTTTAGATTTCTTCAATTTAGGTAAAAAATGTAGTTGTTGACGTTCCTTGTGATCCTTGCAGATATGAATACCTAAATATTTGACACATTTCTTAACAGGTAAATGAAAAATGTTTTCCTCTTCAGTCTGATACAGGCATAGGATTTCACATTTAGATTTGTTAAGCATTAAACCCGAAGCAGCAGAGAATTGATCAATTTGAAGTTTGTCATTCAAAAAGAGAGCTGTATCATCCGCTAGTTGACTTACTCTAATTTCCTTACCAAAAACAGACAATCCCTTAATAATAGGACTATGTTTAATATGTAATGACAGTAATTCAACCACCAGCAGGAACAAAAATGGCGAACTGATCTCAGTTCAGGGAATCTTTTGGTGGTGTTTGGATATAATATCACAGAACTATCAATGTTTTTATAAAGCATTTCAACGATAGATATACAATTTTGTCCAAAATCAAAAATCTGAAGTGCTTTAAGTAAAAAATAGTGTTCTGCCTTATCAAATGCTTTATAAAAATCAAGAAATACTATCAGTGCATCAGTACTGATGTTATCAGAATAATCCAGCAGATCTAGAACAAGTCTTATATTGGAGCTAATGTGACGTTTAGACATAAAACCTGTTTGTGTTTCACGCATTATCTCATGAACAACTCTTTAATCTTTTAGCAAAAATTAATGATAAAATGTTGTAGTCAATATTTAAGAGAGAAGACGTATTAAACCTTGCTTCATGCTCGAAGACATTTCCTTTATTAAGATACATTCTTTAAATAAATCAAATAAAGGATTTTCAATCACTTCCCAAAAATGCAAATAAAATTCGACTGAAAGCCCATCATTACCTGGCGATTTACCTTTTTTCATTGAACTAACAGCCTCTGACATTTCTGATTTAGTAATGGGACGATCACAATTTACCTTAAACTGTTCAGATATAGTTGGTGTAAATGCTTTAACTGATTCGATGACTTTATCACACTCAATGAATTGAGTATTAGACTTATATATATTACTATAAAATGTACCGACATATCTTGAAATGTTTAAAGAATCAGAGGTGATGTTATTATCAATTTTAAGAGAAGTTCAATTATTTCTCTTGCGATTTCATTTCTCTAAAGCAAAGAAATAACTCAATTTTTTTCTCCTTGCTCTAGCCATTTTGCTCGTGATCTTACAAAAGCTCCTTTAGCCATATCAATATACATATCATCTATTTCCTCTTTTCATTTTTCATTATAGTTTCTTCTTCCTCTGAAAGATTATTCTTCATCATTAAAATATTTAAATTATTCATAATGCTTATTTCTTTTGCTATATTCTTTTTTTTAATTGCTTTACTTCGTTTAATTGCTATTTCTCTAATTTTAAATTTGAAAAATCCCCATTTTTGTATGTGATTCACATCTTTATCAAATAAACTTTCTGCTGCTTTTTTGACTAAATCACAAAACTCCTTATCTTTTAATAAATTATTATTTAGTTTCCGATAACCATGTATATTTCCATTTTGTTGTTTTGTTCCTGCTAAATGGATTGAGATTAATTCATGATCAGAAAATGGAGCATAATTATGTGATGATTCTGCCACAAATTGCAGACAAGAGGGAGATATAAGCCATAGATCAATTCTAGACTGAGAGGATCTACTAACATTGCTCCAGGTCAATTCGTTCATATCAGGGTTTAGAAAACGCCAAACATCTATAATTGCTGGTTGTTCACAGATGTATGCAGTACTTCTGAATCTCGAATGTGGAGTTAATCTTACAGGTTCTCTATCTACAAGATCATCTGGAGCATCATTATAGTCACCTCCAACAATTAAATCTGCCTCTTTAGATTTGTTTTTAAGGCTTCAAGTTTCAAACAAAGTTGTAAAAACATTCTTTTTGCTTGAGCTGTATTGTTATAGTTGTATAAATGACAAACTATAAAGAAAGAATTGTCTAATTTGAGAACCAAGATTATCCATCTACCCTCATTTGAGCTCATTGATTCAATGATATCTCCTTTAAACTGATTAAGTAAAATAGCGACACCTGCAGACTGTTGGGAGGCATGACAGAAATAACATATATCACCCCATTGTGTCTCGAGAGGGGGTTCGGCGAAAAATCGGCAGCTGTCAGCAGGAAGTGGCCGCCAATAAACCGGAAGTCAGCTGTCGCTAAAAACCGGAAACCGGAGGAGGTTGCCAGGGGCAGCAAGACAAATTAATAATTATAATAATTTCTAATACTCATTTAAATAAGTATAAATGTCAATATTATGTGACTCAAATATAAACAGAAAAATATGATTTGGCTAAACGTTAAATTCCAGCTGAATATTTATGTATGAATGCATATGCGTGTACATCAATGTTTGTGTGAAATAATGAAAGATACGCATACAACCACCTAGATACATTTGTATTTATATGAGAGGCACTTACTACTAGGTGTATGTTGTATATTTATTATACAAGTCACACACACACACAAACACACACACACACAGACCTGAATAAATGACCAAAAGATATGTCTCGGCAATGACCTTTATTTAAAAGCTTTTTTTTTTTTTTTTAACATTTGTAGTAATTCAAGAAACAGACACAAACACACACACACACACACACACACACACACACACACACACACACACATATAAAGAAAGTACCCATTACATTTGTGACAGACTTCGTATAGCACTGACTATGACAGCATACCTTGTAAACAGTATAAAATACATCCAGTAAACAAGTAGACAAAAAAAGAAAAGTTACTCAGAATCACAAACAACAATCCTGAGGTATTTACAAGACCTTCAGAACAGAACTGAGGAGTTATACAGAGTTATTCCTCCTCCAGCATCATGCACCAATCACTGCAAAACCCTGGATGGGTGTTTCCAGAGTAAAAGCCTTGCATCTCTCCTCGTTTTCCTCTTCCAACATAGCCTAGAGGATTCAGAAGAAAAGTGAGACATAAATTACCTTAACAGGAGACAAGCATGCACAGCCATATGAATGATTATTCCTATTGCATTTTACCATCAACCTAGCAGTGATCACAGTTTCATGCATAATGTGCACGCCTGGTAAGCAGTTGTTGTAAACCTCATTGCAGTGTCTACAGGGCTGCAGTGTGTACATTCTGTCAAATTCCTGGAATGACTCAGACTTTGTTCTCCATTTAGTTACACCTGTATATTGAGATGAGGAGCATAATAAAACAACATTACAAAAGATAAACATTCAGACATGTCAGACAAATTGAATGGGATGGCACCATTTTAAAATGTCTTTAAATCAAATGTGTAAAAGAAAATACATACTGTCAAGCCAGCAGAAGTGTGCCCTCTTTCGAAAGGAGTCCGTATCCACCAGACTTCTGAATCTGGAACAAACCAAAGACAGATTTAATAACGCAACATCACCCTCCTCCAGGACCACGTGAAGAAGAATATCCAACAGGAAGCATCTGGCAACTATTGGCTATTATAAACAAAGCAAACAATTACTGCAATTTCCAAACATCACAGCCTAACCTCCCAAAAACAGAATGTGCATCCTATGGAAGCAGGTAATACTTCAAACATTTAGAAGGCATTTGCCATAAAGCTACTATAATAGTTAGTGAGGATAAAGACTTTCAGTCTCTACTTCTGTCATATTGAATGTGCTACTAGTTATTTTTTTAAAGCTATCTAAAGCCAGAGAACAAAATGTTGAACTGAACCACTGGACTAATATTTACAACTTCAACGCATGGGTTCACAGTCAAGGCTTAAGCTAGTTCCAGACTAAAATGCATGTTTGTGCCGTTTTAACAAAGCGTATCTTAAAATATGTCAGTGCCATGCTTTTGTCTCAAGATGCACACCAGTAATGTTTTTTCTAAGACACGTTTGTAAAAGATACTTAAGATGTTCTCATTTAACCACAGCCTAATCCTGGCTTAATCCAAGCCCTGTCTGTGAAACCAGGCCTAAAAGTCACGGAACGATGAACAGTTCCATTACATTTTGTAAGTATTTTGCATTCACATGCTTCGAGCTTCACTGGAACACAGAACAGTTTTATTCCCCATGAAACTTCATGGAACAGAATTATACAGTGTGTAAACCTGAACATGGATACACAGTCAGTATCTCCATAACCACTAGGGTCAGTGGAGTCAAGGATGTGTAGCCTTTTAAGTTTCAGCAGCAAAACCTGTAGAATACACAAAGTTTCTACAATAAAAGTTATTTCTTGGTTTAGTTAAGTATACAACCTTTATCTAGAGAAAGAGGGGGAAATAAGCCATATTATGATTATCAAAAGTCAGACAAACCCTTGGATGAAAAGGATTAATTTTTTAAAAAGATATTTCCAAAATTAAAACACACACCATTATTTGAAGACAACAACCAAAGCACAACTTACACACAGGGTCGAGTGACTTGACTTGCACAGAGGAAAAATGATGCAGTCTTTTGAGGAAGCATCAGCCTGTTGGAGACACAACATAAACATAAGTTTCCCACAGACTAAATACATCTATAAAATTATATTTAGACACTTAGTGAATGCTATCAGTATACAAGGAGACTAGCAACCAGCATAACAAAATGTTTCTGTAGAGAACTACATACGTCACCTTTAAGTGATGAGAACATTAAAGCGGTGCATTAAAATGAAACTACGTTTAGTTAAGTTTCTAAAAGCACTTACAGGCAGGGACAGAAACGGGTCACGATTTAAAGGAGGTTGCCAAGTGGCCATATGGATAACTGAGAAAGGCAACAATTCACCACCTATTGCATAAGGATCACAATGTTTTAGGTTACAAAAAAAAAAAATAAAGATCATAAGCTACTAAAAATATATTAAAATAAAAGTTGTGTAACAAAAATATCCACTAACTGTTGCCTCCACTTCCTGGTTCAATCCTAAAGACATCAAATCCAGTCTTTTCAACACTGTGGTACCCACTGCACCCATGATCTCTTCTGGTGATTGGGTCTCATCCAAAACATGATCCAACTAAAAAATAATTAATAATAAAAAGACAAAACATCAAGAATTAGATGGTCAATAAAAGCTTTAATATTCAGATTCATATTTATAACTAATCTAGTATTATTTTTTCTGCTTTGTTCAAGACATGAGAGTTGATTATTTTCCTTGTGAAAACATACCAGTGGGTTTGGCTGGTTTTTCAACTGGAAATCTGGGATCTCCTTCCTGGCTCGTATATCTGTCCGTCCCCAGCAGTCAGTGTCAGGCTCTCGGGAACTTGTTGAAACTACAAAATACAGGTGTTTGGAATAATGTTAATTAGAAGGAAAATATAAAAACAATTCATGCTTTCATGGTTTGTGTTAAAACATTGCACTATTCTTACTGGCTGCCAAATAATGAGTAAAAAGCTAAAGACTAAAGCTGGAGATTTACAATTACAAAGCAATTCAAGTCAGCTTGACCTTCTGGAACTGCTGTGGTACTGCCTGTAGAGAGCAAAACAAAGACATGTAATTAGTATACGACAACAGTTGTCTATGGCTAGTCTTTATAGACAATTTAAAAGGCATTGGGATGACTTTATGAAAGGCACTAAACACTAAAACAACTACCTTCACTCCTGAATGTCAGTTTCCCATGTAGGCCAATGTGGACTGATTGCGTCGCTCGCATCTTCAAAGTTTGGGTGTATTTGTCATTAATCCTTTTGTTAACAAAGCCGGCCATCATGTGGCTGAAAAAAAAAAATAGTAATTAAATACTATTAAACAAATAACCACAATGTCTTACTACCAGCTTTCTGAAGCTTGATGAACATCTTGGGGTACAAATCCTTGTAAAGCAGTAGCTCCTCAAGTCTGTTTATTAAGTCAGTCGTACTACCTACATGTGATACTCCAAGGGCATTGCAGGCTTTCACCAAATCTTCTCTCTTTGGCTAAACATAAAAAAAAGTCACGGTCAATAAACAAACAAAATGTTAAAAGAAAGCATCATTAGCAGAATAATGTAATGTACATACGGTTTTGGACCCCAGCACTTGTAAAATTGTATCTTCATCCATCTCCAAGCCACAGCTTGAGGTGAATGCACGATCTTTCTGAGAAAGACCCTTGAACACTTCAGTCTTTGGAACAATTTCACTTCTCCTAGAGCAATTACCCAGCCATGGAGTAAAGGCAGAGTAGGTCAAGGTACATGCATAAGGATTGGCAAGCAAGTTTCCTAAAATGCAAAAAGGGAAAATAAACGTCCATTTATGGATTTAAGATTTTAGCTATGGGTAACCCCACTTCACCCCCGAAACAGCTCTTACCATCACAGAACCCAGAAGCAATCATTTTCTGCTCAATTGTCTCACATCTTGTCCTCACATTAACTTGAGTGTCTTCTTGGCTGATATTGTCCAAGTTGGGCCGCCTAAACAGATGTGCTAATATACAACCAAGCAAATAAAGACTAGTCATTATCTGCATTCACAAAACAAAATTGACACAATACACCCTCACTCTGTTTTACCTGCTAAATCGAAAGCAATTTTCCAGTTTCCATCTGCAATCAAAATGGGAGGGCTGTGACCGCATCTGACACATGAATAGCTATAAGAGTACTCCCTCAGAGCAGAGAAATGATAAAATGCCTTTCGAATCAGATTGTGTGGAACAGTGATGTTGGCATGATCTTCCATTGTTTTCAAAAAACGTCCAAGGGCAATATGATGCTATAAAAAACAAAAACTCACACTAATAAACCTGTAGAAGCATGTGAAATGCAAGTCATGTTTTTCTGTCACTCACTGCGAGTCCAGGCGAGAAAGGAGGTGGTTTCTCTTGAAACAGCCACCACATGCTCAAGTACCTGTGCACACAGCTTCTCATTTTATTGCGGCACTTGCCTTGCCTTAGGGTTTTCAGAGGGCCCTTCTGAGGGGAAATATTTAAATATGTAAAGACAATATGTAGACCAATAAATATTAAACATTGATAAATACCACTATCAAAAGTACATACTATCTGGCCAGTTGGTAACTTTGTCTATAACTGCAAAATCTGTAAACAACACAAAATGATGAGGGGAGTTAATCTTAACATGGATGATCAAAACAAATACAATTTAACTAATTACATTACACATACCATGATTATGAAGGTGCTTTTTAAAGTCAGGGGCACGACACAAGATGTGCTGACACTTAGGGCAATGCCAATGGCAACTCTTACTTTGTCGGGAACTCAAACAAAAGCAAGGAATGCAATATTTTTCTAGAAAGACAAGAGAAAGTTAATACATTTTAATTTACAGTCAACATGAACACACGTGTAAAATGCATGTGTGGTTTGTACAATGCTTACGGATGCCATTATCCTCAAAATATATGGCATACTTTAAATGTTTTGCCTGAAAGTGTTCAGGATTTGACAACACCTCAGCTGTACAGTAGGGACAACTGCCTGTCCCAGAATAGACCTCATCTATTCCAAAAGAAAGTGGTTCACCTACTTCAAAATTAGCAAAACAAACTCACATAGAAAAGGTAGAACAGTTCAGAAGTTGAATAACATTTTCCCATGGATAAGTGTTTGCATGTTCTGTTCAAATTCACTCAAGTTAGTAAGATTTTGGAAATGTAATGGCTTCTTACCGGTCATAACCGATGGTCAGGTTCACAAAAGATGAAGACATAAATAAGAGAAAGAAAGCAGAAGGCAGCGATAGAAGAGTAGTTCTTAAAAGAACTGTTTGGTCAATTGTTATATCACCTGAAAAATGAAACACAAAAATATGGATAGTGTTGCACGTGTCTCTTCTATAATTCCAGTCAAACAGCATTCGTTTTATATTATTCAATAGACTCTTGTTAATGCGTTAACAAACGTTAATATTTAATGGTAAACGTAATATTTGAAGTTAAAGACGGGACTAGTTTTCTAAACTTCGTTTGAGTTTCGATTCTTACCACCTGACGTCTGAGATTTTCATGTACCGATTCAGACGGGACTAACATCTCTGTGTTTATTACAGAGGAGGGAGAGTCTGTTTTGTGCATCTGGGCGTCACAGAGATCACGCGCTCTGTATGCGAGCATTGCATTTAGTCATTCGGATTGATTAACATTACTATTAATACACAATAAATACTAAACAGCTAGTATAGCAAAACCATGTTAATGTGTGGTTTCTTTAGTTTCACTTTTTTGTTTTAATAGTAGACTAAACCCATGTTTAATTGTCATAAAGGTACATCTGTAATTAAAACATTATGCATAAATGAACACGAGTAATCTTACCTGATTCTGATATTACAATAGCCAGTATTAACAGTTTAGTATTTTTATGTTTTTATTATTATTATTTCTTTGCCGGGAAGCACTTTTTTTTTTTTTTTTGACCCTAAACTTATTTTTTTATTTATTTTTTTATTAAGTACAAAAAACTGAATACATCAAACTGGCATTAATTAGTATACAAAAAAGATCCTGCTATGGAAGGCTCAACACAGTAGAACCATAATGAGCTCCAGAAAAAAAGAAAAAGAAAATCATAACATAATTTCAAGAGACATAAATTATACAATAAAAATTAATTAAATAATTAATAAAACTAAATATATAATTACAACAAATTATATGATACAAACAAATTAAATAATTTAGCTGCTTTGGGATTTTTCATTTTACTAAGGGCATCTGAGAAGTATTTTAGATCAGTTTTTGAAATACAATAAACAATGCAGAAGATTTAAAATATCTACATTTGTGTATAAAGTATTTTGCTAACAAAACAATATTATTAATCAAATCATACAAAACAGAGCACTCTTTATTAGAGGGATATATCTCATTTAATATTTTAAATTGCATTTCTTTTACCTTGGGGAGAATAGGAAATTTTAGATAGGCTGTGCTGAAATATTTAACAGTGTTTTTATCAAATGTATGATCTCATTTATTTCTTAATATTTGACAAGGGTAGCACGATCGGATGATATATTGTCTTATATATTTGTTAGTGCAGAGTTTTTTTTTGTGCATTTGTTTTCTATCTCAATATCACCAATGTATAATGAGGAAGGACGAGAACATCTCATTTACATTTTTACACCCGAGGGTATTTCATTAATAACTGTAAAGAATTGCTTTGGATGACAGGCAAATCCGTTTTTAACGAGTAAACGAATTATAATTTAACATATTACCAGTCTCATCCATTAAATCCAATACTGACCAAATATTCAGATTTACCCAATCCTCATAAAACAGGGATTTGTTTCTGTGTACAATATATTTGTTATTCCATATAGGAGTATTATGGGGTGTAGAATTGTGTGTGTGCGCCAATGTCCAACATAATAAGACTTGTTGGTGAATGCTGATAGCTTCACTGGAAGTTTGGGTAAATCATAGTCACATTTGAGAAGGAAGCGGATACCTCCCACTTTACCAAACAAGGCTGAAGGCACTGTATACCAAAAACTCTCAGAATTACCTCAAAACATTTGAAGCCACTTAAGTTTTAACAAAGTGTTCATAGTCTCAAATTCAATTCCATTCAGACCACCTTCTTCGTACCCTTTGATAATATCAGATTTTCTTATATAATGAGTTTTGTGCCTCCAAATAAAATCATACATTTTTTGATTGCTTATTTTTATAATATTTGAAGAGGGAGCTAAAGAGAGAGCTGGATAGATCAGTCTAGATAGATATTCAACTTTAGATAGAATAATTCTCCCGAAAATAGATACATCTCTCTGTAACCAGCTATTCAAGATACCATTGGCTTTTTGTATTTTTTTGTATTTTTTCTAAATTTTCTTTCATACTAATCTTCACATCTTTGGAAATAGAAATGCCTAGATATTTCACCGACTCTTTAACTGGAATGTTATACAAGGACAAATCTTGAATTGGGTGTAGAGCCAAAAGTTCACATTTGTTTAGATTAAGTTGAAGACCTGAAGCTTTACAAAAATAATTGATTAGAGAGATAGCTAAAGGAATTTGGTCTTTGTTTAGTAAAAATAATGTTGTATCATCTGCTAGCTGACTGATTGCTAAGGTTTTCCCAAATACATTGAATTTCTTCACAGATACATCATGATTAACCAGAGTGGACAGCATATCTACAGCTAAAAGAAATAAAAGAGGGGACAATGGGGAACCCTGTCTTATTCCACGGCCAATCTGAAATCTTTGTGTAGTACCAAAAGGGAGAGAAACGGAGCTATTCATGTCTCTGTAAATCATTTTTATTACACTAATAAACCGCTGACCAAAATTGAAAAGCTCTGAGGATTTAAAAAGAAAAGGATGCTCTATCATATCAAAGGCCTTTTTGAAATCTAAAAATAAAATGAATCCATCATCGTCTATCAAGTGACTGTACTCCAACAAATCCATCAGCAACCTTATATTATTATGAATAGATATTCCTTTAAAAAAGCCTGATTGTGATTCGTTAATGAAATTATTAATGCCCACTTTTAATCTATTAACATGTATATGTGTGAAAATTTTATAATCATTATTAAGCAATGTAATTGGACGAAAAGGATCCATATATCTCATATCTTTATCTGGTTTAGGGATTCATGTAATCAGACCTTGATTCGTAGTGGGGCCAAAGAAACCGTCTTCAAAGGATTCAACAAAAGCGTTATATAATAATATTCTGATATCATTCCAAAAGAATCTGTAAAAATTAGCTGTGAGGCCATCAGGGCCAGGAGATTTGTTTAATTTAAAGTTTTGAACCGCTGAGTCAAGTTCTTCAATATGCAAGTCGGCATCACAGCAATAACTCCAATCATTGTCAATGTGTGGAATAAAGTTTATTCTTTTATCGAAGAAATCATTACTCTCGTTTGGAGAGAAGTCAGAAGAATACAAGTCACTGTAGAATTGATAGATTTCCTTACTTATTCGAGTAGGATCTGTGCATTCAGCGCCATTAATCATTAGTGAAAGGATTGAGTTACTCGATTGCCGGCTTTTTTCTAATCTGCCAAAGTAAGAAGTACTTTTTTCACCCTCTTCTATCCACTTAGCCCTAGAGCGTATATATGCACCTTTAGTTTTCTTAATGTAAAGATTGTCCAACTCTAATTGTAGAGAGACCATTTTGCTTTTTCCAGCATCACTCAAAACACTTTGACTACAACATTTATTAATCTCATAAATAATATTATGTTCCGGTTCTCTCCTTACTTTTGCAAGTATTTTACTGTAATTAATAGATAATTTACGAATTTTACATTTGAGGAACTCCCATCTGGCTTTATTTGATTTAAAACTACTACTGTTCTTAATTTCCAGAATTAGATATTTAACTTTATTACAGAATCTCT
The DNA here is from genome assembly GCF_963082965.1 of Carassius carassius. NCBI lineage: Eukaryota > Metazoa > Chordata > Actinopteri > Cypriniformes > Cyprinidae > Carassius > Carassius carassius. The sequence goes on along the minus strand of NC_081770.1, from coordinate 2,238,458 downwards.
CATTATTAAGTAAATCAGAATTAAACTTCCAATATCCCAATATCCTTGAAGTGTTATGATTTGGTTTGAATAATAGTGAAATAGCACAATGGTCTGTCAAAGGTGCTGCTGAAATAGCGCAGTCTTCAACAAATAACTGTAAATTATCTGAAATAACCCAATAGTCAATTCTTGATTTGCTGGAGGCTTTGGGTTTTGACCAAGAGAACTGCCTGTGATTAGGATTGAGATATCTCCAGATATCGATCAGTTTAAGACTAATGCAAAAGTGGGAAACCAAAGGATTTGGTCGAGAAGAAATGTTTTGGGGTGGATGTCTGTCAAGTGCCTCATCTGGTACAACATTAAAATCTCCACCTACAACATATTTATCTGTAGGGTAGATTATTTTAAAATCAGAGATAACAGAAGAGACCTCTTGAAATAAATTGATTCAGTTTAACATTATTGTGGCCATAAACATTAACCAAAATTCTTAAATGGGTTGTTGCATGACATGACATTTTTTCACTGTCACAAGATAAACTTAAATAATTAATATTGTCATCATTTAAAATGTTTTTGTCTTACATGGAACCATTGTCATAAAAACTTCTTCGTTATTAGATTTATTATTATTATTTTTTTTTTTTAGCTAAATCTCAAAATTGTCATATAGTGTGTCTCAAGGATGTTCAATAAATTACAACTTTTATGAATTTAAAAGAAAAGCATACAATTGTTAATACAAATACCAGGCATAATTTTACAAGTGTCTATTTTAGATTAATTTTGTAGCCGAAATGACTCGAACCAGACAAATTAAAGAGTCGATCAGGGCTGTGTTTGAAACACGAGCCGAATTCCTCAGGAAGTCATAAAACATTCTGTGCCACAAGTCCTAAGCAAGATAACCAACCAACCAAAGCTTTCACAGAACAGCTTTCAACATTAACACCACTAGAACAATTATTGACAATTTCAATTCGGAGAAGAGATTTGTCAAATTTGTTGTTCGTAATTGAAATGCAACGCTGGACATCACATGTAAACCCATGAGATGTAAACACTTCAATGGACTCCCCCCCCCCCCCCCCCACCTAACAGAACCAGACTGAAATTCCTAAGGGGGAAGGGGCTTTGAACCTCCGGTCTCTCCACAGAAGTCTTTGTTGAGAGAATGGCAAATAAACTGTCTTTTGTACATATACATGGACCAGAATGAACTCAAAAAGACTTATAAATGAATCAGTCCATCGCTTAACTCCATATTCATTTATATGTAACCCACACATTTGACTATCATCTTATAATCACTTATTGTGTATGTCTTTTAATAACTATGGGATAGCTTAAGGATACATAGTCATGTCTAGTATCTACGTAATTGAATCTGCTTGCTTGAATTAGTCCAGACAATCAAATATTTATCAAATGTATCATATTCGTGTTATAAGAATCATGTCCAAAATTATACCCTACAAGAGGGGAAAATTCGGACCACATGCTTGGTAAGATAAACACATGATTTATGATGCCCCTGAGCCAAGACAATATCTGATTGGTCAAGACAACATTTGAGGTGTGGCCAACAGGCCAGTTTAAATACCCAGGACACCATAAAATCTAGCTTTTAGTCTTCAGCTTTGCTTCTGCTACTAGTCATGTCTGCTTTTAGTTGTTAGCTTTGCTTCTGCTACTAGTCATGCCAGCTTTTAGTTCTAGCTTTGCTTCTGCTATTAGTCATGTCTGCTTTTAGCTTTGCTTCTTAGCTTTAGCTTTTAGCCATGCTGTTTGTCATCACTGTTCTTTGAGCGCGGTTCCAGCGTGCTTCAGCCTGCGCGCCGGTTGCTACTTAGCCACGATGAGAAGAAACAACAGCTATAGTCTCGTCAAACTTTACTTCTTTTCTTTTCCGTTTGAGAGTTTCATGTTCTGAGTTCAGTTTTGTAACGTTGAGTCTCTGACGCCTGACCTCGGGTGCCCGTTCAACTCCAACCACGGCCTTCTCAAGACGTCACTTCAGCGACTACTGAACTTCCAGCCAATCAGCGACAACTTTACACAGGCAATGTACCTTCAGACATTTGTGCTGGTGTATCTAATATAATTTTAACCTCATTGAGGAACTCAGTGCGAGGGTTAATTAAGTGATTGATGGTTGTTCATGTCTGCAATTTAACGTATTGCTGTAAACTTGGGATTCCATATTTCCATTCTCTTAAACTCATCTTTCCCTAACTTTTGATCTTCCTGCAACTTGTGTGAATGTGTGAGTGCGTGTTTATGTGTTAGATTAGTTTATATGTCTTAGATTTATCTAATAAAGCCTTATTCACATTGAAAAGAGAAGTATCTTGTGTTTTGTGCTTACGAGTTAATGTCTTAAACTGCCGATCTTGTTACTGTGCTAATTGATAGTGTTTTCACTATAGTTTGGATATTAATATCCAGCGCAGATTTGATTTTAAACGGTTCGTTCAGTGAATCGCAGGGCATCTCCGTGATCAGCCTTGAAACAGTGATTCTGTTCAAATTCCCTTTAAAATCTTAAATGATTCCCTTTGAGCTAAATTTACCTGTTTCCTTTACAATTTTTTCACCAATATATTTCTAAAAGCATATACAATTGAT
>NC_081770.1:2198794-2235645 GCF_963082965.1 Carassius carassius | reverse complement strand
GTTCTATTTTTAATGAGAACCGTTGCACCCCCTAGTAAACATATGAAACCTGTAACAAGCGTACAAAACATAACGTAAACATGAAAGTGAAGAAGAGAAAAGCAGTTGCTTACATTGTACTCCTTGAACAGCTGTAGATGGTCCTTCTTTAAGCATACACACACTGCTTTGAGGATGCATTCTCTTTCCATGTCTATGCTGTTATTCTGTAAAAAAAAAAGGCACAAAAACATTGATTATTTGACCACAGCATATCGATAACCAAGTATAACAGGACATACAATCTGTATGAAAGTTCAACCAATAATACAAATTCTATCATTAATTACTCACCCTTGTGTCATGCTCGAAGACATTCGTTCATCTTTGGATCACAAATGAAGATTTTTTGGATGAATTCTGAAAGTTTTCTGTCCCTCCATAAACAGCTATGCAACTGAGACTTTGATACTTCAAAAAGTATATAAAGAGATCATAAAACGAATCCATATAAACTGAGTGGTTTAGTCACATTTTTCTGAAGACTCGCTTTATATTATGAACCGATTTAATTTGGGATTTATTCATATAAACATTCATCAACTCGCACATCAGTTGTGGTGAACGGAAGCTCAAGCATGTTTGTTTGACATGCGAGAACCAATGAGGTTCATTCTCGTTACACAGCACGTTTGAGCTTCTGTTTTTGGGCATGAAGCAGGTTCAGTTGACCTTCTGTTTATGTTTGCTGATCAATGTTTATATGCAAGTAAAAGCCTAAATTAAATCTGTTCATCATACTTTCGAACATCCAACTTGTTAAAGCATCAAAGTCTCAGTTGTGTCGATGTTCATGAAAGGACAGAAATCTTTCAGAATTCATCAAAAAGATTCCGTCATTTGTGTTCCAAAGATGACGGAAAGTCTTACGGATTTGGAACGACATGAGGGTAAGTAATTAATGACATAATTTTCATTTTTGGCTGAATAACCCTTTAAGAACATCACTAATACAACTTACCACATGAAAACGTTTACTAAAACCCAAACATGGGATGCTGTTTATTGCTCTTGTAAAACCTGTAAAATAAATAAATAAATATATATATAAAAATCATTTTTACATAAATTTGTAGTGTTCTCCTCTTTACCTGAACAGAGAAATCTCCAACAGATTGCTCAGCAGCAGTTGCCTGAATGAAATGGCTAATTTTATAACTGAAACAATCTAGTAAAATAACTATCAAATTGTATGAAATCAGAAAATTACATTATCCATTTTTATGTTGGTTATCGAAACATTAGGTATTTCCAAGCACACACTAATAAAACACTTTAAATTTTCCTTTATTTTATTACATTTATAATGAGCCATTTTTCTTAACCCATTTAAGAACATTACTTAAACGTACAGTATGGGATTTTTGGCCACCAGGGGTCACTCAATCAAATTAATAACATAAGACGTACTTGATGACGTGGGGAAAGAGCGTAGGCTCATGGGAGTTGTTGTTCATTGGAACACGCGCTCTGTCGCTCCCCACATTCCTCACTCATTTTAACTGAGGCCGGCGACACTGGATGCATGGCGCAAGCGTCTCAGCTGCGTGGCGTGTCAGTTTTTAATTCGGCTCCCATGTTAATAGGTTAGAGCTTGCAGACTGCCTGCGTGAGCCGCGCGGAAAACGTGTGCATGCTAGAAATAGAACTGACGCCTATTTTTCACGCGACACGCACGCGTGTTGGAAGCGTTTCCAGGCAAAATATAATAGGAAAATATGTTTATATGTAATTTTGTACACAAATACATATTAATGACAGTTTGATGTTTGAAAGTCTATAGGTTGACATAAATTCAGATATAAATGTAATTAAAAAAATAAATAATTATCGATTTTCAAATATTGAACCTGTCAAACAGTCTATTTTGCCGTCAATACCGTTGACGGTGTCCTTTTTCAGTAGGCTTTATATTTATGTTCAACATGAAGTATAGATATTGTTGTCATGAAGACAAGAGCCTGGTCTGTCGGCGGTCTCCCTCTATGTCACCTACAGCAGCAGCAGCGCGCCGCACCGCGTCAGGCACGGTTCTGGTGTGTAAAGACCTATGGTAAAGACACACAAAAACGCGAGGCAGCCGCCACGCTTCTGGCACGCAGCAGAGACGCCACGCAGCCAGTGTGTCACCGGCCTTAGTATTTTGACAATCACGTATTTTCGAACGGAGAGAAGCTACTTTATCCAGCTAGATATAGAACACATGTAGATTTACATTATACTCTACATGAGAGCTAGTCCGTCTGCGTTTTACACAAGACATCATCGTTTCACAAAATATACGGATAGATACAGTTAGCTGAATGGATGCATACCTGTTTATTAGAATGCAAGCATCTCTCTGTAGTTTCAGCTTGTCACAAAGCTCTCTCTATCTTGGAAATGCAACTCCAATATTTACCCGTGTCTCGTTTCTTCTCTTGTCCCAAAACCTTCTCAGGTCATTTATTTCACCCGTACGTTTGCGCTTCACAGAACGTGCAGGCAAAGCATAATCATGATCCATAACTAAGTTATTGATTGAGGTATAAATACGAATATAAACAATATAAATATAAAAAATAATAGTCTCGATCAAGACTAGCTACTACTTTTTCTTCTTCGTCTCGTCTTTGCTTCTGTTCACCTTTGTATTTGGCGGTTCCGCAGGAAGTTAGATAAACTAGAGGGGTCAAAGTTTATATGACGCCATAGACGGGCGACAAAACGGAAATAAAGAAACGTGCCGTGTCTTCTAATTAAACTATAATTTTCTCCGGATTTGAAAGTTCGTGGAAACTGTCGGGATAATGTAAGTACACAACTAAAAAAATATATATAACATAGATATAGTGATATCTGATATTTTTAAAGCAGAAAAATTAAATATTACGCCTTTAATACAACTTACCATGTGAAAAAGTAGACTATAACCCAAGCATATGATGCCATTTAATGAGCTCTTGGACAATAACGCTTGCAACAGGAGTTAGAACTAAGCAGCTACCGCATTAATGTTAAATCATGTACATACATGCAGGCGTTTATATCGATTTACTATGTTTTTATCGAGTATGAACATGTGACTAATATAGTGGTTCAAATATTCCAATAAGTGGTCAAATATCCGCTTAATGTTGAATTCTGACTGATTTAAATAGTTTTCCTCTCTATCATCACAATGCAGACAAAGATAATAAAGGATTTTTAAACTTACTAATTATACAGCATTCCACCATGGACTGGACTCCACCACGTTAATGGCGCCCGCGGCAACTGACGAGGTCACGTGGATTTCCTGTCATCAGCGCATGCGCAAAAGTAGTAGTTTGACTCGAATCATTATTTTTCGTTGTTTCGACACAAATGAATTGAGCTCTTTTAAGGTTGTATGGATTTAGTTCAGACTGATTTAAAATAATTGTGTACATCCCTTAAACTGATTAATTTTATTTGTTTCAAAATGCTCTATTTATTTTTATTGAACAACGCCCAGATTTCATTTTTTTGAGTGATATGCAATAGTAAATCTAAGCAACTTATAATTGCAATGTTTTAAATGTAAAGCGTATTATATTGAGTTATGATTTCGAATACATACAGGTGAAACAAATTAAATAATGCAGCATTAATATAAACATGTACACATGGGAGATATTGAAGAACATTTCAGTCATAGTACAGAGTCAGCTCTTTTGAGGGTTTCTAATCATATTTGACATGGTTTGAGCTCAGGTTTGATTGGCAAATGAATGCTGTTGTAAAGTTGATCATCTCTTTTGAGGACATGGAGAAAGTTGTGCATGCTTTGTGTTATTGTGTTTGGATTATTGTAATGCGTTATATCTGACTGTGAATCAGGCCTCTCTCTCTCTCTCTCTCTCTCTCTCTCTCTCTCTCTCTCTCTCTCTCGCTCTCTCTCTCGTCTGCAGCTCGTTCAGCTTTTAACAGACACTAAGAAGAGAGAGCACATTACTTCTGTGCTTATCATCTCACACTGGCCACCTGTACAATACAGAATTTATTACAAAGCGCTGCTATATGTTTTCAAAGAGTATGTTTCTGATTGAATCAGTCTCTACATTCAAAGAATCAATTGCACTTTCTAGTTCCTCGATCTCACTTAAAATGCAAAGGTGATCGAGTCTTTTCTGCTGCAGCTCCAGGGCTTTGGATTGACCTTCCTCTGTCACTAAAATCATCTCCTACACTCAGTGTATTTCAGTTCTTGTGCTGTATCATATTTATTAGTGTTAGGTGGAGACTTTGACTTTACAGTTGTAAAAGTATCGAGGCTAAGCACTTCTTACATTGGAGAAGCATATATCCATAAGAATGTTGTGCTTTGTGACTAATGTTTCTTTTGGAAACATATTAAGCATTAAGAGTTTTCCCTCAATTTGCTGCTTGCTGGTAGAAAGGTAGTTGTTTGTAGTAGTTATGTTTGGGTATAGATTGGGCTAAGGGATGTAGAATATGGCCATGCAGAATAAGACATTAATATGTGCTTTTTAAGTACTAATAAACATTAAATATTCTAGTAATATGCATGCTAATAATAAACTAGTGAATTCACTGATCTAACGTGTTCCTTCCTTTTTTGTAAAATTATGTTCACTGTAATTATCTATATAATCTATGAGCAGCAGCTGAGTGTTTCTGATTAAACTGAGCTCAGTAGACTTCATGAATAAAGGTAATACTGTAAGTTTGCTCTTTAAATGTTAAAATGTTGCCTAAAGCTGGGAAGCTTTCAATACAAATGTATTAAAATGTGGTTTGTTGCTTTAACTTTTCTACAAGTTGACTTTACTGCAAGAGATGATGTGGAGTATTCCAGCAGCCAGTTTAAGTTTGATTAATGTTTCAGATTTATATGAAAGGGTAAGTAATATTAAATATGTTGAGTGTGGTCTCTGTGCTGCTGCTGGTTACTTTGTAAAGTCCAGAGTCTGTGTTTCTGTGGCTCTGTGCTCATGTTATCAGACTATTGTCAGTGTGTTGAGGTGATCTGTGTCCTGATTTTAGTTTATACATGCTGTGCTTTTATTTTTAAGTATTTGGTCTCTTGACCCTCGTCTCATTTGAGATCATTTGTGTTCTGTTTGAGTCTTTATCTATAAACATGGTTTTACTTTTTCTGAAGGAAGCTCTGAAATTATTTCCTCTCAGTGTACATTTATAATGTAATATGATCAGCTGTGATTTAGTGTTTTCAGTCTGCATGCACTGTGTGAAGCGTGTCATTTAGGATTTCATTTGGATAGAAATTAAATCCAAAAGACGTCCATTTAGCTTTATTAATGAATCAAAATGAAAGTGTGTAATGGTCAACAAATGAACTACTGTAAGTTTGGATAGTTCTATGATTACTGTTATTTGGGGGAATTATGAAAGGATTTAATTTCATATATAGTTGCTGTTTTCACCTCATTCATTGTGCTGATGTCTTCAGATCACCTGTAAACTGACACTTAAAACTCATTTCATGACTGAGACATTAAGATAAAAAAATCAAAGAAACCTGAAAATATTAAATAAATCTAAAACATAATAATAAATGTTTCTTGAGCAGCAAATCATCATATTATTCTGATTTCTGAAGATCATGTGACACTGAAGACTGGAGTAATGATGCTGAAAATACAGCTATGATCACAGAAATAAATGTCATTTTTATAAAAATATTTCACAATATTACTGTTTTTGCTGTATTTCTTCATCAATTAGATAAAGAAAAAAAAACAGGATAAAGAGCCTGGATCAGCTTGTAAAGTCAAGTGATCTCGGTCGAGCTTACACTCGGGGCTTCTCCATCACTTCTGATGGGAATCATTGACTAGCTGAAGTGATTTCCTCTCAATCCAGGACGACGAGACACTGATATTGCCACACAGTGTCATCTTGTGCTTCTGCTGCGCTACATTGATGCCAAAAGTAATGTGCAGGAGAGGTTTTTGAGTTTATTCCCCTGTTCAGGGCCGGCCCTAGCAATATATTTAATATTTAAAATATATTTGAGTAGTTGACAAATGGTCCTTCAACTAATTAAAATTGTCCATAGAGCTTAATAACAGTGCATGGTGTCACACCAGAGGACAACGATTTTAGAGTCATAATATATCAATTGTATATGCTTTTAGAAATATATTGGTGAAAAAATTGTAAAGGAAACAGGTCAATTTAGCTCAAAGGGAATCATTTAAGATTTTAAAGGGAATTTGAACAGAATCACTGTTTCACGGCTGATCACGGAGACGCCCTGCGATTCACTGAACGAGCCGTTTAACATCAAATCTGCGCTGGATATTAATATCCAAAGTATAGTGAAAAAACTATCAATTAGCACAGTAACAAGATCGGCAGTTTAAGACATTAACTTGTAAGCACAAAACACAAGATACTTCTCTTTTCAATGTGAATAAGGCTTTATTAGATAAATCTAAGACATATAAACTAATCTAACACATAAACGCACGCACTCACACATTCACACAAGTTGCAGGAAGATCAAAAGTTAGGGAAAGATGAGTTTAAGAGAATGGAAATATGGAATCCCAAGTTTACAGCAATACGTTAAATTGCAGACATGAACAACCATCAATCACTTAATTAACCCTCACACTGAGTTCCTCAATGAGGTTAAAATTATATTAGATACACCAGCACAAATGTCTGAAGGTACATTGCCTGTGTAAAGTTGTCGCTGATTGGCTGGAAGTTCAGTAGTCGCTGAAGTGACGTCTTGAGAAGGCCGTGGTTGGACGTTGACTGAAGAAGATGGAGTTGTGTGGCTGGTTGAAGTTGAACGGGCACCCGAGGTCAGGCGTCGGAGACGAGACGAGTTACAAAACTGACCTCAGAACATGAAACTCTCAAACGGAAAAGAAAAGAAGTAAAGTTTGACGAGACTATAGCTGCTGTTTCTTCTCATCGTGGCTAAGTAGCAACCGGCGCGCAGGCTGAAGCACGCTGGAACCGCGCTCAAAGAACAGTGATGACAAACAGCATGGCTAAAAGCTAAAGCTAAGAAGCAAAGCTAAAAGCTAAAAGCAGACATGACTAATAGCAGAAGCAAAGCTAGAACTAAAAGCTAGATTTTATGGTGTCCTGGGTATTTAAACTGGCCTGTTGGCCACACCCCAAATGTTGTCTTGACCAATCAGATATTGTCTTGGCTCAGGGGCATCATAAATCATGTTTTTATCTTACCAAGCATGTGGTCCGAATTTTCCCGCTCTTGTAGGGTATAATTTTGGACATGATTCTTATAACACGAATATGATACATTTGATAAATATTTGATTGTCTGGACTAATTCAAGCCAGCAGATTCAATTACGTAGATACTAGACATGACTATGTATCCTTAAGCTATCCCATAGTTATTAAAAGACATACACAATACGTGATTATAAGATGATAGTCAAATGTGTGGGTTACATATAAATGAATATGGAGTTAAGCGATGGACTGAAGTCTTTTTGAGTTCATTCTGGTCCATATATATGTACAAAAGACAGTTTATTTGCCATTCTCTTAATTCTCATGGGGGGTCCATGGAAGTGTTTACATCTCATGGGTCCATGGAAGTGTTTACATCTCATGGGGTTAACAAATTTGACAAATCTCTTCTCCGAATTGAAATTGTCAATAATTGTTCTAGTGGTGTTAATGTTGAAAGCTGTTCTGTGAAAGCTTTGGTTGGTTGGTTATCTTGCTTGGGACTTGTGGCACAGAATGTTTTATGACTTCCTGAGGAATTCGGCTCGTGTTTCAAACACAGCCCTGATCGACTCTTTAATTTGTCTGTTTCGAGTCATTTCGGCTACAAAATTAATCTAAAATAGACACTTGTAAAATTATGCCTGGTATTTGTATTAACAATTGTATGCTTTTCTTTTAAATTCATAAAAGTTGTAATTTATTGAACATCCTTGAGACACACTATATGACAATTTTGAGGTTTAGCTAAAAAAAAAAAAAATAATAATAATAAATCTAATAACGAAGAAGTTTTTGTGACAATGGTTCCATGTAAGACAAAAACATTTTAAATGATGACAATATTAATTATTTAAGTTTATCTTGTGACAGTGAAAAAATGTCATGTCATGCAGCAACCCATTTAAGAATTTTGGTTAATGTTTATGGCCACAATAATGTTAAACTGAATCAATTTATTTCAAGAGGTCTCTTCTGTAATCTCTGATTTTAAAATAATCTACCCTACAGATAATAGTGTTGTAGGTGGAGATTTTAATGTTGTACCAGACGAGGCACTTGACAGACATCCACCCCAAAACATTTCTTCTCGACCAAATCCTTTGGTTTCCCACTTTTGCATTAGTCTTAAACTGATCGATATCTGGAGATATCTCAATCCTAATCACAGGCAGTTCTCTTGGTCAAAACCCAACGCCTCCAGCAAATCAAGAATTGACTATTGGGTTATTTCAGATAATTTACAGTTATTTGTTGAAGACTGCGCTATTTCAGCAGCACCTTTGACAGACCATTGTGCTATTTCACTATTATTCAAACCAAATCATAACACTTCAAGGATATTGGGATATTGGAAGTTTAATTCTGATTTACTTAATAATGAGAGATTCTGTAATAAAGTTAAATATCTAATTCTGGAAATTAAGAACAGTAGTGGTTTTAATTCTAATAAAGCCAGATGGGAGTTCCTCAAATTTAAAATTTGTAAATTATCTATTAATTACAGTAAAATACTTGCAAAAGTAAGGAGACAACCGGAACATAATATTATTAATGAGATTAATAAATGTTGTAGTCAAAGTGTTTTGAGTGATGCTGGAAAAAGCAAAATGGTCTCTTTACAATTAGAGTTGGACAATCTTTACATTAAGAAAGCTAAAGGATGCATATATACGCTCTAGGGCTAAGTGGATAGAAGAGGGTGAAAAAATTCACTAATGATTAATAGCGCTGAATGCACAGATTCTTTTGGAATGATATCAGAATATTATTATATAACGCTTTTGTTGAATCCTTTGAAGACGGTTTCTTTGGCCCCACTATGAATCAAGGTCTGATTACATGAATCCCTAAACCAGATAAAGATATGAGATATATGGATCCTTTTCGTCCAATTACATTGCTTAATAATGATTATAAAATTTTCACACATATACATGTTAATAGATTAAAAGTGGGCATTAATAATTTCATTAACGAATCACAATCAGGCTTTCTTAAAGGAAGATCTATTCATAATAATATAAGGTTGCTGATGGATTTGGTGGAGTACAGTCACTTGATAGACGATGATGGATTCATTTTATTTTTAGATTTCAAAAAGGCCTTTGATATGATAGAGCATGCTTTTCTTTTTAAATCCTCAGAGCTTTTCAATTTTGGTCAGCGGTTTATTAGTGTTATAAAAATGATTTACAGAGACATGAATAGCTCCGTTTCTCTCCCTTTAGGTACTACACAAAGATTTCAGATTGGCCGTGGAATAAGACAGGGTTCCCCATTGTCCCCTCTTTTATTTCTTTTAGCTGTAGATATGCTGTCCACTCTGGTTAATCATGATGTATTTGTGAAGAAATTCAATGTATTTGGGAAAACCTTAGCAATCAGTCAGCTAGCAGATGATACAACATTATTTTTACTAAACAAAGACCAAATTCCTTTAGCTATCTCTCTAATCAATTATTTTTGTAAAGCTTCAGGTCTTCAACTTAATCTAAACAAATGTGAACTTTTGGCTCTACACCCAATTCAAGATTTGTCCTTGTATAACATTCCAGTTAAAGAGTCGGTGAAATATCTAGGCATTTCTATTTCCAAAGATGTGAAGATTAGTATGAAAGAAAATTTAGAAAATAAAATACAAAAAGCCAATGGTATCTTGAATAGCTGGTTACAGAGAGATGTATCTATTTTCGGGAGAATTATTCTATCTAAAGTTGAATATCTATCTAGACTGGTCTATCCAGCTCTCTCTTTAGCTCCCTCTTCAGATATTATAAAAATAAGCAATCAAAAAATGTATAATTATATTTGGAGGCACAAAACTCATTATATAAGAAAATCTGATATTATCAAAGGGTACGAAGAAGGTGGTCTGAATGGAATTGAATTTGAGACTATGAACACTTTGTTAAAACTTAAGTGGCTTCAAATGTTTTGAGGTAATTCTGAGAGTTTTTGGTATACAGTGCCTTCAGCCTTGTTTGGTAAAGTGGGAGGTATCCGCTTCCTTCTCAAATGTGACTATGATTTACCCAAACTTCCAGTGAAGCTATCAGCATTCACCAACAAGTCTTATTATGTTGGACATTGGCGCACACACACAATTCTACACCCCATAATACTCCTATATGGAATAACAAATATATTGTACACAGAAACAAATCCCTGTTTTATGAGGATTGGGTAAATCTGAATATTTGGTCAGTATTGGATTTGATGGATGAGACTGGTAATATGTTAAATTATAATTCGTTTACTCGTTAAAAATGGATTTGCCTGTCATCCAAAGCAATTCTTTACAGTTATTAATGAAATACCCTCGGGTGTAAAAATGTAAATGAGATGTTCTCGTCCTTCCCTCATTATACATTGGTGATATTGAGATAGAAAACAAACTCTGCACTAACAAATATATAAGACAATATATTATCCGGTCGTGCTACCCTTGTCAAATATTAAGAAATAAATGAGATCATACATTTGATAAAAACACTGTTAAATATTTCAGAACAGCCTATCTAAAATTTCCTATTCTCCCCAAGGTAAAAGAAATGCAATTTAAAATATTAAATGAGATATATCCCTCTAATAAAGAGTGCTCTGTTTTGTATGATTTGATTAATAATGTTTTTTTAGCAAAATACTTTATACACAAATGTAGATATTTTAAATCTTCTCCATTGTTTATTGTATTTCAAAAACTGATCTAAACTACTTCTCAGATGCCCTTAGTAAAATGAAAAATCCCAAAGCAGCTAAATTATTTAATTTGTTTGTATCATATAATTTGTTGTAATTATATATTTAGTTTTATTAATTATTTAATTAATTTTTATTGTATAATTTATGTCTCTTGAAATTATGTTATGATTTTCTTTTTCTTTTTTTCTGGAGCTCATTATGGTTCTACTGTGTTGAGCCTTCCATAGCAGGATCTTTTTTGTATACTAATTAATGCCAGTTTGATGTATTCAGTTTTTTGTACTTAATAAAAAAATAAATAAAAAAAATAAGTTTAGGGTCAAAAAAAAAAAAAAGTGCTTCCCGGCAAAGAAATAATAATAATAAAAACATAAAAATACTAAACTGTTAATACTGGCTATTGTAATATCAGAATCAGGTAAGATTACTCGCGTTCATTTATGCATAATGTTTTAATTACAGATGTACCTTTATGACAATTAAACATGGGTTTAGTCTACTATTAAAACAAAAAAGTTAAACTAAAGAAACCACACATTAACATGGTTTTGCTATACTAGCTGTTTAGTATTTATTGTGTATTAATAGTAATGTTAATCAATCCGAATGACTAAATGCAATGCACGCATACAGAGCGCGTGATCTCTGTGACGCACAGATGCACAAAACAGACTCTCCCTCCTCTGTAATAAACACAGAGATGTTAGTCCCGTCCGAATCGGTACATGAAAATCTCAGACGTCAGGTGGTAAGAATAAAAACTCAAACGAAGTTTAGAAAACTAGTCCCGTCCGAATAGGGCTTTAGTGAACTACAGTGTGACTTTGCCTATTTTAGTTTAATTATTCAATTTAATCTAATTAATGGTAGAAACGTAGTTTGTGTACCATGTTACATCATGTATCGTTGCTCTTAGTATGTTAGGGGGCTACCTTTAACTTCAAATATTACGTTTACCATTAAATATTAACATTTGTTAACGTATTAACAAGAGTCTATTGAATAATATAAAACGAATGCTGTTTGACTGGAATTATAGAAGAGACACGTGCAACACTATCCATATTTTTGTGTTTCATTTTTCAGGTGATATAACAATTGAGCAAACAGTTCTTTTAAGAACTACTCTTCTATCGCTGCCTTCTGCTTTCTTTCTCTTATTTATGTCTTCACCTTTTGTGTACCTGACCATCGGTTATGACCGGTAAGAAGCCATTACATTTCCAAAATCTTACTAACTTGAGTGAATTTGAACAGAACATGCAAACACTTATCCATGGGAAAATGTTATTCAACTTCTGATCTGTTCTACCTTTTCTATGTGAGTTTGTTTTGCTAATTTTGAAGTAGGTGAACCACTTTCTTTTGGAATAGATGAGGTCTATTCTGGGACAGGCAGTTGTCCCTACTGTACAGCTGGGGTGTTGTCAAATCCTGAACACTTTCAGGCAAAACATTTAAAGTATGCCATATATTTTGAGGATAATGGCATCCGTAAGCATTGTACAAACCACACATGCATTTTACACGTGTGTTCATGTTGACTGTAAATTAAAATGTATTAACTTTCTCTTGTCTTTCTAGAAAAATATTGCATTCCTTGCTTTTGTTTGAGTTCCCGACAAAGTAAGAGTTGCCATTGGCATTGCCCTAAGTGTCAGCACATCTTGTGTCGTGCCCCTGACTTTAAAAAGCACCTTCATAATCATGGTATGTGTAATGTAATTAGTTAAATTGTATTTGTTTTGATCATCCATGTTAAGATTAACTCCCCTCATCATTTTGTGTTGTTTACAGATTTTGCAGTTACAGACAAAGTTACCAACAGGCCAGATAGTATGTACTTTTGATAGTGGTATTTATCAATGTTTAATATGTATTGGTCTACATATTGTCTTTACATATTTAAATATTTCCCCTCAGAAGGGCCCTCTGAAAACCCTAAGGCAAGGCAAGTGCCGCAATAAAATGAGAAGCTGTGTGCAAAGGTACTTGAGCATGTGGTGGCTGTTTCAAGAGAAACCACCTCCTTTCTCGTCTGGACTCGCAGTGAGTGACAGAAAAACATGACTTGCATTTCACATGCTTCTACATGTTTATTAGTGTGAGTTTTTGTTTTTTATAGAATCATATTGCCCTTGGACGTTTTTTGAAAACAATGGAAGATCATGCCAACATCACTGTTCCACACAAGCTGATTCGAAAGGCATTTTCTCATTTCTCTTATAGCTATTTATGTGTCAGATGCGGTCACAGCCCTCCCATTTTGATTGCAGATGGAAACTGGAAAATTGCTTTCGATTTAGCAGGTAAAACAGAGTGAGGGTGTATTGTGTCAATTTTGTTTTGTGAATGCAGATAATGACTAGTCTTTATTTGCTTGGTTGTATATTAGCACATCTGTTTAGGCGACCCAACTTGGACAACATCAGCCAGGAAGACACTCAAGTTAATGTGAGGCCAAATGGGAGACAATTGAGCAGAAAATGATTGCTTCTGGGTTCTGTGAGGGTAAGAGCTGTTTTGGGGGTGAAGTGGGGTTACCCATAGCTAAAATCTTAAATCCATAAATGGACGTTTATTTTCCTTTTTTGCATTTTAGGAAACTCGCTTGCCAATCCTTATGCATGTCCCTTGACCTACACTGCCTTTACTCCATGGCTGGGTAATTGCTCTAGGAGAAGTGAAATTGTTCCAGAGACTGAAGTGTTCAAGGGTCTTTCTCAGAAAGATCGTGCATTCACCTCAAGCTGTGACTTGGAGATGGATGAAGATACAATTTTACAAGTGCTGGGGTCCAAAACCGTATGTACATTACATTATTCTGCTAATGATGCTTTCTTTTAACATTTTGTTTGTTTATTGACCGTGACCTTTTATGTTTAGCCAAAGAGAGAAGATTTGGTGAAAGCCTGCAATGCCCTTGGAGTATCACATGTAGGTAGTACGACTGACTTAATAAACAGACTTGAGGAGCTACTGCTTTACAAGGATTGGTACCCCAAGATGTTCATCAAGCTTCAGAAAGCTGGTAGTAAGACATTGTGGTTATTTGTTTAATAGTATTTAATTACTATTCCTTTTTTCAGCCACATGATGGCCGGCTTTGTTAACAAAAGGATTAATGACAAATACACCCAAACTTTGAAGATGCGAGCGACGCAATCAGTCCACATTGGCCTACATGGGAAACTGACATTCAGGAGTGAAGGTAGTTGTTTTAGTGTTTAGTGCCTTTCATAAAGTCATCCCAATGCCTTTTAAACTGTCTATAAAGACTAGCCATAGACAACTGTTGTCGTATACTAATTACATGTCTTTGTTTTGCTCTCTACAGGCAGTACCACAGCAGTTCCAGAAGGTCAAGCTGACTTGAATTGCTTTGTAATTGTAAATCTCCAGCTTTAGTCTTAAGCTTCTTACTCATTATTTGGCAGCCAGTAAGAATAGTGCAATGTTTTAACACAAACCATGAAAGCATGAATTGTTTTTATATTTTCCTTCTAATCAACATTATTCCAAACACCTGTATTTTGTAGTTTCAACAAGTTCCCGAGAGCCTGACACTGACTGCTGGGGACGGACAGATATACGTGCCAGGAAGGAGATCCCAGATTTCCAGTTGCAAAACCAGCCAAACCCACTGGTATGTTTTCACAAGGAAAATAATCAACTCTCATGTCTTGAACAAAGCAGAAAAAATAATACTAGATTAGTTATAAATATGAATCTGAATATTAAAGCCTTTATTGACCATCTAATTCTTGATGTTTTGTCTTTTTATTATTAATTATTTTTTAGTTGGATCATGTTTTGGATGAGACCCAATCACCAGAAGAGATCATGGGTGCAGTGGGTGCCACAGTGTTGAAAAGACTGGATTTGATGTCTTTAGGATTGAACCAGGAAGTGGAGGCAACAGTTAGTGGATATTTTTGTTACACAACTTTTATTTTAATATATTTTTAGTAGCTTATGATCTTTTTTTTTTTTTTCTAACCTAAAACATTGTGATCCTTATGCAATAGGTGGTGAATTGTTGCCTTTCTCAATTATCCATAATTTCTGCACAAAAGGTAATACAGGTATCATTAACAAACCTGTTTAGCAGTAACTAAAATTACATAATATTTGTGCTTTTGTGATAAGTTGTAAAAAGTTTTTTTTGTTATTTTTTTTTTTTTTTTTTTTACCAGGGCAAGGATGTTCATGCTGTCAGTTCATATGTAGTGGCCACTTGGCGACCACCTTTAAATCGTGACCCGTTTCTGTCCCTGCCTGTAAGTGCTTTTAGAAACTTAACTAAATGTAGTTTCATTTTAATGCACCGCTTTAATGTTCTCATCACTTAAAGGTGACGTATGTAATTCTCTACAGAAACATTTTGTTATGCTGGTTGCAAGTCTCCTTGTATACTGATAGCATTCACTAAGTGTCTAAATATAATTTTATAGATGTATTTAGTCTGTGGGAAACTTATGTTTATGTTGTGTCTCCAACAGGCTGATGCTTCCTCAAAAGACTGCATCATTTTTCCTCTGTGCAAGTCAAGTCACTCGACCCTGTGTGTAAGTTGTGCTTTGGTTGTTGTCTTCAAATAATGGTGTGTGTTTTAATTTTGGAAATGTCTTTTTTTAAAATTATCCTTTTCATCCAAGGGTTTGTCTGACTTTTGGTGATCATAATATGGCTTATTTCCCCCCTCTTTCTCTAGATAAAGGTTGTATACGTAACTAAATAACTTTTATTGTAGAAACTTTGTGTATTCTACAGGTTTTGCTGCCGAAACTTAAAAGGCTACACATCCTTGACTCCACTGACCCTAGTGGTTATGGAGATACTGACTGTGTATCCATGTTCAGGTTTACACACTGTATAATTCTGTTCCATGAAGTTTCATGGGGAATAAAACTGTTCTGTGTTCCAGTGAAGCTCGAAGCATGTGAATGCAAAATACTTACAGAATTGAATGGAACTGTTCATCGTTCCGTGACTTTTAGGCCTGGTTTCACAGACAGGGCTTGGATTAAGCCAGGATTAGGCTGTGGTTAAATTAGAACATTTTAAGTATCTTTTACAAACGTGTCTTAGAAAAAACATTACTGGTGTGCATCTTGAGACAAAAGCATGGCACTGACATATTTTAAGATATGCTTTGTTAAAACGGCACAAACATGCATTTTAGTCTGGAACTAGCTTAAGCCTTGACTGTGAACCCATGCGTTGAAGTTGTAAATATTAGTCCAGTGGTTCAGTTCAACATTTTGTTCTCTGGCTTTAGATAGCTTTAAAAAAAATAACTAGTAGCACATTCAATATGACAGAAGTAGAGACTGAAAGTCTTTATCCTCACTAACTATTATAGTAGCTTTATGGCAAATGCCTTCTAAATGTGTGAAGTATTACCTGCTCCCATAGGATGCACATTCTGTTTTTGGGAGGTTAGGCTGTGATGTTTGGAAATTGCAGTAATTGTTTGCTTTGTTTATAATAGCCAATAGTTGCCAGATGCTTCCTGTTGGATATTCTTCTTCACGTGGTCCTGGAGGAGGGTGATGTTGCGTTATTAAATCTGTCTTTGGTTTGTTCCAGATTCAGAAGTCTGGTGGATACGGACTCCTTTCGAAAGAGGGCACACTTCTGCTGGCTTGACAGTATGTATTTTCTTTTACATATTTGATTTAAAGACATTTTAAAATGGTGCCATCCCATTCAATTTGTCTGACATGTCTGAATGTTTATCTTTTGTAATGTTGTTTTATTATGCTCCTCATCTCAATATACAGGTGTAACTAAATGGAGAACAAAGTCTGAGTCATTCCAGGAATTTGACAGAATGTACACACTGCAGCCCTGTAGACACTGCAATGAGGTTTACAACAACTGCTTACCAGGCGTGCACATTATGCATGAAACTGTGATCACTGCTAGGTTGATGGTAAAATGCAATAGGAATAATCATTCATATGGCTGTGCATGCTTGTCTACTGTTAAGGTAATTTATGTCTCACTTTTCTTCTGAATCCTCTAGGCTATGTTGGAAGAGGAAAACGAGGAGAGATGCAAGGCTTTTACTCTGGAAACACCCATCCAGGGTTTTGCAGTGATTGGTGCATGATGCTGGAGGAGGAATAACTCTGTATAACTCCTCAGTTCTGTTCTGAAGGTCTTGTAAATACCTCAGGATTGTTGTTTGTGATTCTGAGTAACTTTTGTCTGACAAACTAAGTCTGTCACAAATGTAATGGATACTTTCTTTATGTGTGTATGTATTATCTTTTGGTCATTTATTCAGGTCTCTGTGTGTGTGTGTGTGTGTGTGTGACTTGTATAATAAATATACAACATACACCTAGTAGTAAGTGTCTCTCATATAAATACAAATGTATCTAGGTGGTTGTATGCATATCTTTCATTATTTCACACAAACATTGATGCACACGCATATGCATTCATAGATAAATATTCAGCTGGAATTTAACGTTTAGCCAAATCATATTTTTCTGTTTATATTTGAGTCACATAATTTTGACATTTATACTTATTTAAATGAGTATTAGAAATTATTATAATTATTAATTTGTCTTGCTGCCGCTGGAAACCTCCTCCGGTTTCCGGTTTTTAGCGACAGCTGACTTCCGGTTTATCAGTTATCAGTAATGATGCTCCAGATGATCTTGTAGATAGAGAACCTGTAAGATTAACTCCACATTCGAGATTCAGAAGTACTGCATACATCTGTGAACAACCAGCAATTATAGATGTTTGGCGTTTTCTAAACCCTGATATTAACGAATTGACCTGGAGCAATGTTAGTAGATCCTCTCAGTCTAGAATTGATCTATGGCTTATATCTCCCTCTTGTCTGCAATTTGTGGCAGAATCATCACATAATTATGCTCCATTTTCTGATCATAAATTAATCTCAATCCATTTAGCAGGAACAAAACAACAAAATGGGAATATACGTGGTTATTGGAAACTAAATAATAATTTATTAAAAGATAAGGAGTTTTGTGATTTAGTCAAATAAAAAAACAGCAGAAAGTATATTTGATATTTGATGTGAATCACATACAAAAATGGGAATGTTTCAAATTTTAAATTAGAGAAATAGCAATTAAACGAAGTAAAGCAATTAAAAAAAGAATATAGCAAAAGAAATAAGCATTATGAATAATTTAAATATTTTAATGATGAATAATAATCTTTCAGAGGAAGAAGAAACTATAATGAAAAAATTAAAAGAGGAAATAGATGATATGTATATTGATATTGATAAAGGAGCTTTTTTTAAAATAAAGATCGATCTTGATAAAGATCGCGAGCAAAGTGGCTAGAGCAAGGAGAAAAAAAATGAGTTATTTCTTTGCTTTAGAGAAACGAAATCACAAGAGAAATAATTGAACTTCTCTTAAAATTGATAATAACATCACCTCTGATTCTTTAAACATTTCAAGATATGTCGGTACATTTTATAGCAATATATATAAGTCTAATACTCAATTCATTGAGTGTGATAAAGTCATCGAATCAGTTAAAGCATTTACACCAACTATATCTGAACAGTTTAAGGTAAATTGTGATCGTCCCATTACTAAATCAGAAATGTCAGAGGCTGTTAGTTCAATGAAAAAAGGTAAATCACCAGGTAATGATGGGCTTTCAGTCGAATTTTATTTGCATTTTTGGGAAGTGATTGAAAATCCTTTATTTGATTTATTTAAAGAATGTATCTTAAAAAAGGAAATGTCTTCGAGCATGAAGCAAGGTTTAATACGTCTTCTCCCTAAGCCTGATAAAGATCATTTATTGATAGAAAATTGGAGACCTATTACACTCTTAAATATTGACTACAACATTTTATCATTAATTTTCGCTAAAAGATTAAAGAGTTGTTCATGAGATAATGCGTGAAACACAAACAGGTTTTATGTCTAAACGTCACATTAGCTCCAATATAAGACTTGTTCTAGATCTGCTGGATTATTCTGATAACATCAGTACTGATGCACTGATAGTATTTCTTGATTTTTATAAAGCATTTGATACGGCAGAACACTATTTTTTATTTAAAGCACTTCAGATTTTTGATTTCGGACAAAATGTTATATCTATCGTTGAAATGCTTTATAAAAACATTGATAGTTCTGTGATATTATATCCAAACACCACCAAAAGATTCCCTGTACTGAGATCAGTTCGCCATTTTTGTTCCTGCTGGTGGTTGAATTACTGTCATTACATATTAAACATAGTCCTATTATTAAGGGATTGTCTGTTTTTGGTAAGGAAATTAGAGTAAGTCAACTAGCGGATGATACAGCTCTCTTTTTGAATGACAAACATCAAATTGATCAATTCTCTGCTGCTTCGGGTTTAATGCTTAACAAATCTAAATGTGAAATCCTATGCCTGTATCAGACTGAAGAGGAAAACATTTTTCATTTACCTGTTAAGAAATGTGTCAAATATTTAGGTATTCATATCTGCAAGGATCACAAGGAACGTCAACAACTACATTTTTTACCTAAATTGAAGAAATCTAAAACAATTTTAAATGTATGGCTTCAAAGAGATATTTCTATTTTAGGAAGGATTCTTTTGACGAAAGCAGAAGGGATTTCAAGATTAGTTTATCCTGCTCTCTCTCTTAATGTTCATGATTCAATATGTAAATATATAAATACCATATTTACAAATTTTGTGTGGGAAAACAGACACCGTCACCTTAAAAAAGCGGTGCTCTCTGCTTCGAAGGATGAAGGCGGATTTGAACTTTTGGACTTTGGTGACCTAAATTATAGCTTTAAGGTGAAATGGTTGAAGGAATGTTTAAGAGCACCTGCATCATTATGGTATTTTATCCCCAACAACATTTTTAATAGTGCAGGAGGCCTAAAATTTGTATTGAAATGTAACTACAATATTACAAGACTGCCGCTAAAACTATCCCAATGTTATCAACAAGCTCTTTTGGCTTGGAAGCTTTGTCGTCCTCACAACTGGAATAATGAATGCATTACTAAAGGGAACAAGTCAGAAATGGATCGATAGAGATGTTATATTTTTAAAAGATCTTTTTGATGGTAATAATCAATTATTTAAGTATGAATCTTTTCTCAGAGAGAAGGCATTTCCAATAACATTCAAAGAATATAACTCTGTTTTCAAGTCTATACCTGATGGCATACTAGAACTGATGAAAAGTTATAAAAAACAAAAGGAAGTTTCTGCTTTAAATACTTCTCTTTATATAAACGGTATGGATATTATGAGTAGCAATTGTACTAATAAGCATATCAAAAAGTGCTTTTTAAATGTTAAGAAAATAACAGCTCGTGGAAATATTTTTCTGTAATTCTCATTTTTCTGAGATTAATTGGCAGAAGGCGTGTCTTGTTCCTTTTAGATTTTGTATCACAAATAAAGTCGGGGAATTACATTTGACAATATTACTCAATATATATCCCACAGATTAGTTTATTTCAATATTCAAACCTATTGATAATTTTTGTAGTTTTTGTAAGACTGAACAGGAATCTTTATCTCATCTCTTTTATGGTTGTTCATTTTGTATTACATTTTGGAAAAATGTTGAAAGTTGTGTGGCATTTCAAACAAAACATACAATAACGCTTTATTAATAAACAGATTATTACATTTTGATTGTAGTGATAGAAGTTTATGTAATATTGTAAATCTCGTTATTTTACTAGGTTAATTCCATATCCATAAAGCCATTTTCCAAATCAACACCATGTTTTACATTTTTCCAAATTGAAACTGATATATATTTTGAGTCTCTTAAATTGGTAAAAAATAAAAAAGCTATATCAGTAATTGATATATACTCAAAACTTTAGATAGAATTTCCTCTTATTTTTTGGTTGTAAGTCTTTTTTTTCTGTGTAATATCTGTTTACGAACTGTGATGAATATATGTTTGTAATTTGAATGATTGTGATGTTTGTATGATTGTTAATTGAATTCTAATAAAAAAACAAGGTTGAAATGCTGGCTAGATCTGCTAAGAGCCGAACATGAACCAGCGCTCGCTGCGGTTTGGGAGTCTGGCACTTTAACAAGCGAGCGATCAACAAGCTTTTAAACTTTTAAACACTCTCTCACTTACTAGGGATTATTACCAATTATTATTACAATTATCTGCACAGAATAAGGTTTATATCATTTAAAATCCCTCTTGGGCCGCCACAGGAGTGATAGCGGGCCGTAGTTTGGACAGCCCTGGTTTAAAGCCTAATTTCATGGAATTCAACATTATGAATTATTATAATCTATATTCTCTTTTTTTGATTCTGTTACATCAACAGACTTCAGCAAAGGACACGATCAGCTATTGTGACATTTGCAGCTATCACAACAGCATTTATTTATTAATCTGTGATGAACCGTGTTTCATATAAAAGACAAAACCAGAACATATATATAAACAAATTAAGTTAAACTCAATTAATTGCTTCTTTCACTTTTTTAATATTTTGAATTTTATGTTTTTTGTTTGTTTATATAAATATATTTATGTGCCTGTATATTAATGAGAGAAAATATAAATAATAATCTATTTATTTATTTATTTATTATTTCAGCTCAAGTATCAGAGCATCATGAAGAAGATAAATCTGCAGAGACAGAGTTTACTGAAGGACAGAGAGAACATGAAGATCTAGAACCCTGCAGAACCAAACACACTGAAGAACAAACAGTAGATCTACGACGATTTTCAAGAGCTACTTAAGTTACGATGCTTTTGGGAAACAGACCGTAATATTAAGATCAGTCGTACGATCGTTTTTACGAAGCTTTTAGGAAACACAGCTCTGGTAAGTGTTTATTCTTGATCCTTCATCAATGAGGCTGAAAAACCATTAGTTTAAAAAGCAGTTCATCAGATTTCGTGTTTGTAGTAGACAAAAATTTAAATAAACCGATAAATATTATAGACGAGACTTTCTATGATCAGGACACAAAACAAATCCTGAAACTCTGTTGTCTTTTTCTTGTTTTGATCAAATGGTCAGTGAAAGGAGGATTGATAATCAATAAACATTAGAAACTCAAACTAAATATGATCTGAGATCTTTTTTATATTTATTTTATTTCTTGTTCACTTTTTTGTACTGTAGAAAGCATTCAAATGATGTCACTTCCTGGCTGTTTCTATTTAAAAAAAATGTTTAGTTTTTAAAAGGAGGAGAAAGAATGAAAGTAAATCGTGTCATAACAGTGTTGAGTGAACAATATTGTGCAGCTAATTAGTTATTAATTGTGTATTAAGTTTTAATATAATTGATTAAACTATTGTACATATATACTGGAAACCTGTGCCTGCCTGGATCAGAAAAATGTGTTCTTCTTCCCTGAGAACAGACTACTCAAATAACAAATACATACAAATCTCTGCATGTGGGACATTTACAATAAACATGATAGATAACAGTCCAGGAAGAGTGAAAATAATAATGCAGTGTTTAAATGTATTAGGTGTAATATCCGGTCTCCAGTACAGCAGGTGGCAGTAACTGTTCAGCTCGCTCGAGATCCTCCAGTAAAACCCACGAAGAAGAAGAAAACGAAAGTAACTGCAGAAAACACGCAGATCACAAGAGAAAGCGTTGCTCGGTGGATTTGATGTCATGTCCTAGAAAACATTCTTCATTTTCAAGCTTAAAGCACAGAAAAATTAGCGTTTCAAATACTTATAAATTCTCTTCTTAGTGGAGAAGACTGCAAGTAAGTTTTCAGAAAGGGGTTTTATTGAAAACGAATGTGTTTCTGAAGGTTTCTCCGTATTTCCGCTTCTGTTGTATGCTGTTGTTCTTGTGATGCGAAATCGAAAGTGTTTTTAAACCAGCCATTTCTCATTAAGATCATCTGGTTATTCTACATGGCAGTGCATTAGTTTGTAACTCGCTTTATTTTATATAGTTGCTGCTATCTGAACATATTTCTTGATCTCATTAACCTCATCATCTCCAGGTCACACTGAACAGCAGATTGTTGTCTCAAGCCAGTGCTGATCAATGACAGTTTAGCTGCAGTCTGTCAGAGAAGAGAGGAAAGATGAGTCTCTCACAGAAACAGAGGTAAGACTGAGTCTGCTTTCAGACAATCATTTTAAACACTGCTGCACTTTCAGAGGATTGCTGGAAAAAACACAACCTTAACAAACTCTGTTTTATATTTACAAATGATTTGCACAACTTCAGAGCTTCATAACTTCCTAATTAAAAAAAATAAATAAATACATAAAAATATTAAAAAAGTAGCCAATAGATGATAAATATCTGAGAACTGGAAATCAAAATTGTAATTTTACAATCACTCTTCAGCACTGGATATGCACTTTGTAAATTACTTCACGTTAGTGATTTTGGTTTTTAGGTAAGTTAAACTAAATTATTTTTCAGACATTAAAAATGACTCTTAATTTAAAGGGTCATATGATGCTTTTTATTCCTGTAGAAAAGTTTCTCTTCTCTCTTTGTGTCATTAGTGTAAGATCAGGCTCACATGTGTCTGTGAAGAGTGACCGGTCAAAGGGTGGTGAAAGACCGACCTTCAGTGAGAAAAAAACATCTATCAAAAGGTATTTATTATCTTTGACATTATAATGTTGTGTTGGCTTATTTCTCCACTAAGATGCTTGTGATAGAAATGAATGAAATAAAACAATAATTCACCGATTTCCTCTTTATTGAACTCAGTCTGGAGCTTCTTTCCAGTAACACAATCACACAAGCAGACACAAGGAGGTATAAATTAACCATGGAAAATAGATCATGCAGCCAAACATGAATATGTCTTTCCATCTATTCATAGTCATAGATGGACAAATGCATGTCTATACTGTGCTTCATGACCATCCTCAACAGTGAAGCTCTTTAAATGAGACTGAAGGAGCTCCTGTAGTAAAGTGTTTTGTTCTTTGTGTCATTATGGTAAGATCAGACTCACATGTGTCCAGCTCTGTGTCTGTGAAGAGTGACCGGTCAAAGGGAGAACCACCGGGATTCAGTGAAGAAACACCATCACGAACCAAACGGTATTTGATCTGTTTCTTATTTTTCTTTAAACATAGACTGTGTCAGAAAGTGTGTCAGTGAATAATTATCATAAAACTACTTGTAGTCCATAAATTTATCACTTATTTATTGTTTTTCTCTTTGCTAAAATGTTTAAAATATATTTTGGTCATGTATATTTTTTCCCCTAAAAATGCAGTATTTTGATTTATTTTATTTACGATCAGGCTTCAGTATAAAACATTAGATCCAGATTTACAGTCTCACAGGAACCGCAAGAATTTTACAGACAGTCTCCTGCAGATCTTCCAGGTAATAAAACACATTTTCAGAAATATTTAATAATTATAATAAACAAATATGCATTGAATATTTGTTATGCTGTGACAGAACTTTTATTTCTATTTTTTTCTTCTAAAGAACCCATAAAATAAGAACAAAACCATATTTTCATTAATATTTACAGCTAATTAAAGTCTCAACTTTATTTTTTATGAATATTTTTCATTAATGAATAAATAATTTTGACCTAATGAGATAATTTTTCTCTCATTCATTTTTGTCTTTCTTTGTAGGATCTTGAGAGCAAAATAATAAAATTTCTAAAGAAAGAACTGGAAAAGTTTAAGAAAATATTACAAACAGAGGACTTGCAGTACTTTGTGAAGGACTTTAATGAGAACAGATGCAGTATGAAAGAAGCAGCTCTTGATCTCACACTCTACTTCCTGAGAGAGATGAAGCAAGATGAAGCTGCTGATACTCTAGAAGGTAAGAGACTCATAATCATCTGTCAGACTGTCACTTATAAATGTAGAGAGAAAATAAGATTAAACAATTTCTGTATTTTTGTTTCTGTTTAGATGAGCTGGTCTTCATTCATCAGCTAAAGTGTAGCCTAAAGAAGAAGTATCAATGTGTGTTTGAAGGAATTGCAAAGCAAGGAGACTCTACACTTCTGAAGAACATCTACACAGATCTCTATATCACTCAGGGTTGTAGTGAACAGGTCAATACTGAACATGAGGTGAGACAGATTGAAGTTGCTTCCAGACGTCATGAATCACAGGAGATACAGGTTGAGTGCAAACATTTGTTTGAAGCACCTGAACAAGACGAGCAGATCAGAACTGTACTGACAAAAGGAGTTGCTGGCATCGGAAAATCAGTCTCTGTGCAGAAGTTTGTTCTGGATTGGGCCGAAGGAAAAGAAAATCAAGATATCAGCTTCATATTCCCCCTTCCATTTAGAGAGATGAACTTAAAGGAGCAAGAAAAACTAAGTTTGATGGACCTTATAACTCAGTTTTTCCCAGAGACAAAAGGACTGAACCTTACGAGAAGAAATCAATTCAAAGTCTTGTTCATTCTTGATGGATTGGATGAATGTCGTCTTCCTGTAAACTTTAAGGATAATGAGACGTGGTCTGATGTTTCATCACCAGCCTCTCTGGATGTTCTCCTGACGAACCTCATCAAGGGAAATCTGCTTCCTTCTGCTCTCATCTGGATCACCAGCAGACCAGCAGCTGCCAGTAAGATTCCTCCTGACTGTATCGACCAGCTGACAGAGATACGAGGATTCAATGATGCACAAAAGGAGGAGTACTTCAGAAAAAGATTCACGGATGAGAATCAGGCCAAAGAAATCATTGATCATGTTAAACAATCAAAGAGTCTCTTTATCATGTGCCACATCCCAGTCTTCTGCTGGATTTCAGCCACTGTTCTCCAGAACATTTTAGAGGAGAAAAGAAATAATGTTGTGAAAAACAATCAGACTGATGATGTCTCCAAAACACTGCATGAGTCAAATACTGAAGACACTCCTAAGACTCTGACACAAATGTACACACACTTCCTCAGATTTCAGATCCAGCAGAGCAGACGAAAGTATGATGGAGAACATACACCAGATGTTTCCTGGGATAAAGATGCCATCTTTTCACTGGGGAAACTGGCATTTGATCAGCTGGAAAGAAACAATGTGATCTTCTATGACACAGATCTGGAAGCCTGTGGTATTGACGTCTATAAGGCATCAGTGTACTCAGGCATGTGTACCCAGATCTTTAAAGAGGAAACAGGGATCACTCTTGGTACCATGTACTGCTTCGTTCACTTGAGCATTCAAGAGTTTATTGCAGCCCTTTATGCACATCTGTTTCTAGACATCAACAAGAAATATGTGTTTGATCAAGACTCTACAGGACAGGGGAAAAAAAGTGGCAGTGTTATTCTGGACCATTTCCTTCAGGTCCTTCTTGGACAATCCAAAAAAAACATAATTGATTTGCTCAAGACTGCAGTGGACAAGGCACTAGAGAGTGATAATGGACACCTGGATCTTTTTCTTCGCTTCCTCCTTGGTTTGTCTCTCCAGTCCAATCAGAGACTCTTTCAGGGTCTGTTGACACATGTAGCAGACAATGACCAGAGCAAAGAGGAAATAGTTCAGTACATCAAGCAGAAATTAGAGTCTAATCTGTCTCCAGAGAGATCCATCAATCTGTTCTACTGTCTGAATGAACTGAACGACCAAACTCTGGTGAAAGACATTCAGACCCACCTTAGCAAAGGAAGTCTCTCATCTGCTGATCTTTCACCTGCCCAGTGGTCTGCTTTGGTCTTTGTGTTGTTGACATCAGAGGAGGAGCTGGAGGAGTTTGAGCTTCAGAAATTCAAGAAATCAGACGAGTGTCTCATTAGATTATCAGCGGTCATCAAAACCTGCAAAAGAGCTCTGTAAGTTAATATATTTTGTCATGTTTTGTTCTCATCTTAAAATTACATTAATCTACACTGATACATAGCAGGCTTGGACACTGCTGATTTAGTGAGTGAGTGACATGACATACAGCCAATTATGGTAACCCATACTCAGAGTTTGTGCTCTGCATTTAACCCATCCAAAGTGCACACACACAGCAGTGAACACACACACACACACACACTTTTATTATTTAATAATATTACTATTATTATATGTAGCTTTTTTGCTCACATTTTTGGTCAGTTTTCTCTTTGATAATTTGCGGATGCCGAAAATTCAGTGCATACCTACCTACATCCCCTCCTTGTTTACAAATCCAAAGCAAGTCCATACATCCGCATTTAAATGCAGAAGGGGCTTTCCTGATAACTTTCTGCGATGGCGTCATCTTTATTTTACTAACTTGCTGCATGCTGAAGGCGACCCAGCTGACCTCACCAGAAAACTCAACACAACCGTCTAGTGGATTGTCTAGAAATTGATTTTATTATTCTACCAAATAGTGTACTAAAAGATTGATACTTGGCATCCGTGTATCAATACAGTATTGCCGTGGAAAATATTGCGATACTATACTTAGTTGTAGTACACTATCGTTTATTGACGTTAACCTAATGCTGCGTTCCAGACAGACAACTTGGATATACTAATTATAACACAATACAATAGTGTATTATATTATAGTCTTTAATAATATACTTTACATAATAATATATAACATACTTTATATATTTATATGTAATGTTAGGTAAAAAAAAGTTAGCCTAAATACACTGTAAGTCGCTTTGAAAGCTGTAGTGTGGAGTCAGACACGCTAGGATCCAATTGCAGTAGAGCTGAAACAACTAATCGATTTAATCGATTAAAATCGATTATTAAAATAGTTGTCAACTAATTTAATCATCGTTTAGTTGCTAAATAACTTTTATTTGCCATAAGTCGCTCATTTCGTGCATATTTTAAATCTGTGGTGACCTCAGTGTGGCAGTAATGAGCCACCGCAGGTTTTACTCAGCCAGTACAGCAGGAGAAGTAGCGAATAGCCAATAGCTGGCCTCGTTTTATGTCACGTGCTTCCCAAACAGTTCTCTGCAGCATTCAGCTTGGTGGAGACAGACGGCAGTGGAGTAAGCTCAAGAAAGAAAAAGAAAAAAGCGGAAGATAAAACTAATCGAACGAAGTCATCCAAAGTGTGGGAGTACTTTACTTTGAGCCTTCAAAAAAAAAAAAAGAGTAACCTGTAAACTTTGCACTACTGAATTGACTTTTATATTTT
The DNA here is from genome assembly GCF_963082965.1 of Carassius carassius. Lineage (NCBI taxonomy): Eukaryota > Metazoa > Chordata > Actinopteri > Cypriniformes > Cyprinidae > Carassius > Carassius carassius. Next base: position 2,207,604 of record NC_081770.1, on the reverse strand, counting down.
CAGATTCTCCAGTACAATGTTGTTTGCAAATGTTTAGCTTTACAAACATGTTCTGTGATCAGTTTGTCGTTTACCAGTTCATAATTCAGTCTTGCAGCCTAATTATGACTGAATGAGAGAGGTAAATGTTTAAATGTATTTGAAATGCACTGATCTTTTTCACACAGCAAGTTTTTTGTCTGTCCAATTTTTTTCATATTTTTTCAATACTTTTTTTTTCTGATGGATTTTACTTTAAAATGTGAGTTCCATTCAGGTTTCATGCCATTGGCACTTTATTCGAATGATTGTTTACAATTTCACAGCATAAGCTATGAAGCTGTTTCCCAGGTATAAAATGCAATGTACTACAATTTTATTCTGTTTTATTCTTATTCTTAGTGAAAATATGTTCTGAAAGATTCCTTAATAAGCTTTGTTTCGGGATGTTAAACTACTTTAGGAGCCCTAAGGATGGCCATGGTGAAAACTTTATTTGAAATCTCCTTGTGAAATTTGCTAGAGTACGTATGGGTCAGTGTTTTGATTGCAGAAGAGTTCGACAAAGGATTACTAGCACATAATAAAACACAACTCCAGGTATTTTTTGATGAGGATATGACAATGCAAAATTGTTAAAATCTCTGAAAAGTCTGTTGAATGATAAAGACCATTTATTAATAAGTTACTTGGGGAAAAAATGGGCAAAACTAAAATAGAGGTACATAAACCGATTAATCGTAAAAAAAAATCGACAGATTAATTACCAAAATAATCGTTAGTTGCAGCCCTAAATTGCAGTATTAATTTATAGAGTGGTCAGACAGGCAGAAATCAGAAACAGCATCAAGAGTGTCCAGGGATATCCAGAAATCAGTAACAATACCAGACAAAGGTCGGGGCAGGTGGCAGAGAATCAGTTGGTATACATAATCCGAAGTCAAACAAGGAAGGAACAAAAACTAGGAAAACGCTCAGAAATGCCTGACAGAACTAAACAAGACTTCGCAATGTGAGTGATGTTTCACTGATAGGAAACAGGTGTGGTTCAATAATGAGTTCCTAGGCAGGGGTTTATGGGAAATGTAGTCCAGGGTGTACTGTGTCGTGTGAAAATCTGTGGTGAATAAACAGATGTGCAGTGACCGGATCATGACAAAAGTGTCTGCTAAATGCATACATTTATTTAAATGTATTTATTCATATACAGTAGAGAGAGAGAGAGAGAGACGTTATTTCCGGGTCCAATACACAGCTAGTTTTCGTGCACTTCAGCAAGTCATTGACATATTTTTCCCCAGTCTTTGAAGCATTTCCTACATCTTTTATTTTTTTCAGCCATTTACTTTAAATGTGTATTTCTATTTTTTCAGCCCTTTTTAATTATTTCATTTATTATAAATTTAAAAAAAAATAAAGACGAGTCATAAGGTGTACAATAAAATCCTTATATTATAATCACATTGCACTTGAATCAAGTTAAAGGTGTAATCTGCCGATTGTCCTGCAGGTGACTGATTAAATCTGTCTTCTTACGATGCACTTAGGGCTTAACGATTACTCCAGAGCACTCGTAGATCTACATTATTTTCAAGTGCTACTTAAGTTACGATGCTTTTGGGAAACAGACAGTGATATTAAGATCAGTCGTACGATTATTTTTACAAACTTCTTAGGCTTACAAAGCTTTTGAGAACCCTGACCCTGTTTAGTTAGCTACAGAAGAAGCACATCATGTTATTATAAAACACATTGTTCCATAGTTATTTCTACTCCAATATGCAGTTCAACTTCTACAACTTCTGCTATAAAGGAGATGTACTCTTGCATATCCTCAATGCATAAATGATTAACCTCCAGATTCTACACCTCAAGACACTCATCCAGAAAATAGAGCAGCACTTTGAAATGTATAACTCATTGCCATTAATGATATAAACCTGTTATTAATTTACATATTTTATTAAGTAGGAAATTTGAATCAATGCAATCTTAATATATATGCAGTATTTACTGTTCATCTAAAAATAATTGGTATATATATATATATATATATATATATATATATATATATATATATATATATATATATATATATATATATATATATATTTACAATTGTATTACATGTATCTAACTCTGTGATTTGATTTATTTCTCTTGTAGGTTAAATGATTGTGGTTTAACAGACAAAAGCTGTCCAGCTCTGGCTTCAGTTCTTGGATCAGATACCAATCTGAAAGAGCTGAACATGAACAATAATAATCTGCAGGATTATGGAGTTAAAATGCTCTGCACTGGATTGAAAAATATTAATTGCAAATTAGAGATACTCAGGTAAGTTTTGTGTACAGTATAATATTAAATACTGAAATATAATACAATATTGTATTGTGTTATAGTTATTATATACAAGCTGTCTTTCTGCAACACAGCATTAGGTTAACGTTAATAAACAATAGTTTACTCCAATTAAGAGCCATTCTATAAGATGACATTTCAGTACTTGAAAAACGGACAGCGACTCCTAAGTAGCACTTAAAGCACAGCTACATGCAACTGTGTTTATTGCATTGTTACGAAACGCACGTGAAACAATAACGAACGATTACAAAATTACTCGTAGAAAACGCTCTTAAGCTCTAAAGTCAGGAAACCCGGCCCAGGACTGTACAATTAATCAAAATAAACTATAAATTGTGATATGGGGTAATGCAGTTATCAAATCCCAAAAGGCTGCATTTTAAGTTAGAAGAGCAGAAGTTATAATTGGCTGTTAAATAAAATAAAAAAGGCAGTTGAACAAGTTATTTTGAGTTCATAACATAAATTTAAAAGGTTCACCTAGTTTTGTGTTCATGTAATTTCCAACATTGTTTGGCAGACAATGTTAACAGATTTCACCAGATGTATACAACAAAGTGTTTATAAACCTGTTATGAACTAAACACAGAAATTTAGAGGTCACTGTTCAGTTTTCCACCAAAATAAAAGCCTGATGGCCTAACATTTGAAAGTAAATAAATTGAGACATAATAATTACAATAATTAATCTATCATTCAATCCTTCAAAATTGAAATCCTTCTTCAAGCCGCTTGTTCAAATACATTTTATGACTCATCCCTGAACCAAGCAGAAGTATATTTGGATGATGTACTTTGGGATGTCTGTCCTGCAGGAAAGTCCATTGATCTGTGTCTCTAGGAAACTTTTAATGTCTTGGAAATCTTCTTATAGTCTTATACTTTCTAAAGTAATACAGTTATTTATTCTCTATAGCTTTTGCTAGATCTCTGTTGACTTTGCCATTTTTGCTACAATCTCTGAGGGGTTGAGTAATTTTGATTAACTGTAGGTTATAATTGTGGAAAATTAAAATTGCATTTGTTGTAGTTTCAGTTCACCAATATATAACTTTACCCAGCTTTACTGTGAAAAGAGTCCATTCAGGCCAAAAATCCTGTAGTGCATCTTTTTATTTTCTTCACTCTAGAACATGTGCTTGTGTGACAATCTGTGTTATAATGAAGAATAACATATTTTCTAATAGACTTTCAGACTGCAGTATCAGTGAAGAAGGTTATAAAGCTCTGTCTTCAGCTCTGAGATCAAACCCTTCACACCTGATAGAGCTGGATCTCACAGGAAATGATCCTGGAGAATCAGGAGTGAAGCTGCTCAGTGATTTACTACAGGATCCAAACTGTCAACTCAACACACTGAGGTGAGACCTGATGAAATAATGCTAAATAAGTTATACACGTGAATTATTTATATTATATATAAATATTAGTGTATTATTTCTCTAAATTATTAAGGTATACAATTTATTGCATCAAAAATGTTCAAAATGATCAAACATGAAAGATGAGATTCTGCAGCTTCTGTTGTTTTGATGATAAATGTCAGCACAGTTTAGTTGTGTTAAAAGTTACAGCTTAATCAGACATTTTGGTTTATTAGATGTGCTGGTGTTCAGTATTTCAGTGCCTCGATAGTTAACTTATGATTGTGAAAAATATTCAGTGTGAGGAGTTATCCTGATTGTTTAAAAGTTACTGAATGCACTGTACATTAATTTCCATCAAGCTCAGATTCACAACACTGTAGATCACTGATCTAGAATAGAGAACTGGATTACTAATGATTCAACAATGATTTAAATGGTGGTTAAATTATTATTCATTTAGCATACAACATTTTACATGGAAACAATAGCTAATGCTAGTAAACCTATTTGCGCGATTTTGGAGAGTCTGAAATAGAGGTCTTCACGGGTCCAAAAGTTTGTGCCAGAATCCGAAAGAGATCCGTAATGTACTACACTGAACCGACCCGGACCAGTCTATTATTTCAAAAGCTGGACCTGAACCCACCTGGAAGACAAAGCCCCGACTGGACCCGATTGTAACATATTCCACCTTAAATTGCTATTGCAAGCCAATAAATCTGTTGCGAAAAATAAAACTTTTTGTCTTACCTAATTTAAGGAGCCATAATCTCTCTTCTTTGTACCTGACTGCCTGTGATGCATTACAATCCTCCGACAAGAAAGTTATCCATGTTATTCCGCTCGTTATTCCAAGTCCAAGCTCAATCCACTCATTATTTCAGCTTCAAAAGTCCACTTGATGTCACTGTGACGGATGACAAATGCAACTGTGCACATGTACATTCTGACTCGAGTTAACTTGCATAATAACTTAGACTGTTTGCCCTTTTGAACTATAATAACGATCGCTCGTTCAGTGCTATGGCCGCTCTGTCTATCATCTCTGTGCTCTCTGCTCTGCTTCGAGTCTGAATCTGACCACTAAAACTTTGATTAAACAGTTCATTTATATTATTATAAAAAAGGGAGAAAATGTAAAGCGCAGTTTGGCTGTCTAACATCGGAGAGAGAGAGAGAGAGAGAGAGAGAGAGAGAGAGAGAGAGAGAGAGAGAGAGAGAGATTGCTTTTTTTTTTTTGGCTCACACTTTTCTTTTCCTAATTTTACAAGTGGCAAGTTACAAAAAAACAAGCAGTGTCTGATCACAGCCGGGTGTTCCCCGAGTCTGATGATCGCACGGGCATTACACACAATGTTAAATGGACACGAGGTAATAGATTCGGACCCGACCTGGACCCGGCTGATCATTTAAAATATAGACCCGAACCCGTTCGGGTCGACGGGTCTCGGGTACACTGTGAAGACCTCTAGTCTGAAATAGATGTTGCTCAATCAGGACATTAAAATTATACACACCATAATTTATTCAGAGAATAACTGAATACAGACAGTACATACATGAAATTAAGCTATAATATATATAAAATATAAATTAAGCTTTTCATTTTAGTAAAGAACAATATTTTCAGAAGCTATTGTATTATTCATTGTATATTCAAATCAATTTCTGATACTAATAGGTTCATATTTAATAATTCCTTAATAATTACGTAAATAAAGAAATGGGCTATATTTTGTGTTGGATCAAGTTACCTGTGTCATCAGTGCTGAGCACTGATTTTAGGTCAGCGGTTTGCATGTGACTCAATGGTGCTCTCTGCTGGTAGGGAATAGTAAGACGGCTGATCGAACACTTCTGTGGCTTCACTGCCTTTTGGCAGTTTAGAATGTGATGAGTGATCCAGTCATATATAGATCAGTGCTGTAGATCTACTACAGTAGATATATTACAGGCCACAAACATGTGATGTGTGTCAGGAGAGGATCAGTGATACACACACACACACACACACCTGTCTGACCCCTGCAGAATTACATCAGATAAATAAAACTATCCAGAGATGGTCTGAACCCATGGCACCTAATAACAAAAGAGATGTAACAAAAAAACTCTTGGCCACTAGGGGCAGCTATAATTAGTACATGCCATTACTTAAACCAAATAAAACTTCATGCACATTTAACACAGTGTTTGGTGAATTCTGCTTGATAATAATAGGAAGAGCCGGCATCAAAAGATCAACTAAATATATCTCTATGAATGCTTAGCTGTCACAAGCTAGTTATCTCTTTGCTAACTTTCCTCATCTCCTGCTTAAAAGCCAGAACGATCTTCAGATTTTTGAGAATCATGATCTAGTGAGCTTCTGCCCCTGAGTTTCTTTTAAATTTACTTTTATCTTGCACATTGAATTGATTCCAGCTTCATCTTCTCTTCTGCAGGTTTTTGGGTCCTGCTGCAGATGAAGGCTGTCAGTATGTGACTGGAATTGTGGGTAAAAACCCGTTACTCCTGAGTGAGCTGAATCTAAGTGGACGTGAACTAGGAGACACAGGAGTGAATCAGATCTCTGCTCTACTGCAGGATAAACTCTGTACACTCAACACACTGAAGTGAGTATCTTACATCATTTCACATGTTACATGACTAGTAATGTTATAGTCGTCTGTTTTAATTCTCATTAGAGTCTGACTCCACGTTATAAAGCTTGGAAGATCCAGGACATTTTTAATATAACTCTGATTATATTTGTCTGAAAGAAGAAATTCATATACATCTAGGATGTCTTGAGGGTGAGTAAATCATGGAGTAATTTTCATTTTTGTGTGAACTATACCTTTAAGTGCACAGGGGTTGGAGAAAATATCCAGTATTTTATTAATGTGTTTACCATCGTTTGCCTTTAATACAGCTTAGAATAGATTCATACAACTTTTGAATAGACTTTCAATTAAATTCTGTCTCTAACTTCTGCTGTGACTGCTGAATGTGTTCATGTTTACTGACTACAAACTGAGGATTGAAGACTAATTAAAACAAATTATATGCGTGTATGTGTATGCATGTTTCTATATTTAAATGTAATTTCATAAAGGCAGTCTGGTTTCCACTGTCACTTCTGGGTCTTCCTCTGGGACAACGGCCAGGGTTTTTTGGCCGACTGGGTCTCTGAGTTTAGGTTAGAGGAGGTTATGAATGAAGCTGGAGTTTCTCTGCGTCTGGAGAGCATCAGTGCCGAGGATCATTTCATAAAGTTAAAGACATTAATAATAACAGCTCAGAAGTCACTTTCAGACAGCAGCGAGTGTTTGAAATAACTTCTGTTTGAGATCTGATGTGGATTATGATCACCGTACAAGGCTGAAATATTTATAAGAGATAAAGACTATGCACACTAGCCATTAACATTACCATAGTAAACATGGTGAGACCGCTTGAAGAAATCAGAGTCAGCTTCTCATTCAGACGATCACAATAGTGTATTATTTAGTGTAGTGTATAGTAACATGTTTTATCGGTCCTAACTCATCTACGCTCCATGTAAATCTTTAACAAAGCATGCAAACAAACGTCTGCTTTTATCATGTTTGTTTTGTGATCGCGCTGGTTCCAGTGACTTATCTATTATTAGTTTTCTGATAACTTCTTTGTTGGTGAAATGATGGAGTTGTGCGCCGTTGTTCCAGAGAGGTGTGTAAAGGGTGTTTTAATGAAGCGCTGAGGAGTTTCTGACCCGACGGTGGAAACACAGAGTGATTCTGGGCTCGGTGCTACAAGTCTGAATAATTATGAGACACTGACACGTCATCGAAGTATTAGTCCTTTACCACGTCACAAACTCATCAGAGTAGTTCTGTGCTGCTGTATCAGAACATATTCATAGTGTTTATTGATGCTTCATATCATCTCTCTGTCATCAAACACCAGATTAATGAATGTGTAACACAACTGAACAGAACCGGTCCAGACTGGGCTTTATTCTGTGCAGGCATTGCTTCTTCAGTCTGACCTGTTTCAGAGAAATATTACTGTACTTCACATCTACACACACAGACAAACCTACAGTTTTATTTAGATGTGCAAAGTTGAATCTGTGAAGCAAAGCTGATCAAGTCACTGGACAGAGCAGAGCGAATGCATTTACGTTGTAGTGATGTGCAGACCAGAATCAGTTTAAACACAAATACACAGCAGTCAGGACTTTTATTTTAGACAATATGATCCGTTTTAGACAAAAGATGAAATAAGAATTATATGACAGAAATAAAAAGATATGAAAGATTTTAACACCTTTCACACAAGGTTGTTAGGAATTAACACTTCATTGTATTTCTATCAAGAATCAGCACAAATTGTACATAAATCACGAGAAGTGTCAATTATTTGATTAAATGAACAACTTATTTGTTTTTCTGTTTTGAAGATAAAATTATCCAAAGGTGTTCAGACTCTCTTCATCTGTTTTTTGTTTTATCAAGACATTGTGACTTTATTAAATAGTTTTCTTCTCTCTATCTCTCAATGTAGATTAAGATGGTGTGGTTTGACAGATGAAGGTTGTTCTGCTGTGACTTCATGAACATAACGTGTCTGATTCATTGTGTTTTCTCTTTCTGTCTTCAGTCTGTGTGGATGCAGTATTACAGAGAAACAGTGTCTAATCCTGACTTCAGCTCTGAAATCAAACCCATCACACCTGAGAGAACTGAACCTGAGCAGGAATGAACTACTAGGAGACTCTGGAGTGAAACACCTCAGTGATCTACTGATGAACACACAATTCAAGCTGGAGAAACTAGAGTTAGTATCATTATACTCTACAGCAGTTACAGTCAGATTGATTTATCAGGATACATAATTATTTCCAAAAATGAATGTACCCTTGTGATCTTTAATGAAAATAACTATCACTTTCCCTCATAAACACATCTCTTCTCTCGTCTGATGATGTGAAGGAGGGAAAACCTGTCAGTCACATGAGATCACAGCAATACATTTACATTTACATTTATTCATTTAGCAGACACTTTTATCCAAAGCGACTTACAGATGAAGACAGTGGAAGCGATCAAAAACAACAAAAAGAGCAATGATATA